>NW_028277178.1:9496666-9803333 GCF_051122295.1 Plectrocnemia conspersa | reverse complement strand
TTGAGGGTTTATAATTGCTATAACAATACTCTTACATATTGGAATTTAAGAACCCAAAAAGATAACTACTAGCTTTTACTTTGTCCACTTTCTTATCAATTTATCAAAATGAACGAGTAGCGACTGGCATCATCTCTTGGATCGAAAAATTGATTTCAACAACTTTCACATAGCGCAAAGATTAAAGTTATTCGTTGTGGTACTTTTTGCACAAAACTAATGAAAAATATAATAATGCTAACCTATGATTGAATATATACTATATTGTTATAATTTAAATATTCATTTAACTATCTTGATATTAGCAGCAGAACGTTCTATAAAATATATGTTTTGTTGTGAGTTTTTGAGACTGATAAACAAAATGATAAATTTTGAGAATTATACCACGTACAAATTTTAGTTATATTATTAAATCTAATATGTTTAGAGAAATACTTCTTTATCAACAAATAGATATATCTCTAAGTGTTTAGCGAAAGTGAAAACTGAAACAGAGCAAAACTATGGATGACATATATTAGAATAGAACCAAATATCATGTTAATGTAGAAATAGTGTTATAGTATTAAAATCAAAAGATTTTATATGTACTAATTTATCCTAAAAATATAAACGTTATCTTAACATGTTTTCAGGAAAATGGTGCGGCTCACGACGCTGGAGGGTTAGAAGTAGGGCAACTGATACTGGAAGTTGACGGGCGACGTGTAGACGGACTGCCCCATCAGGCCGTCGCTCGGCTAATTGCAGAGTCATTTGCGAAACGAGACCGGCAAGACATAGAGTTCCTTGTCGTGGAGGCCAAAAAGTCAAACTTAGAGCCAAAGCCAACGGCTCTGATCTTTTTAGAGGCCTAACATCTACTTTCCCTCCCCGCCACCGACCCCGGCGAACTGACGGACCCGGCTCGCCAGGGAGTCGACCTCACCGCCCACATCACGGAATAAGCTCCACACAGAGTAATGTGCGTTGTCACATGCTCTTTTAAGTGGACATAATATCGGTGGCGCTGCAGCATTGGCCTGCTCGATTTCTACAAAAAACCGTACTACTTACTATCTATTATACCTTGCTGATAAAACGAGATTTTGTCAACTAATTATACACGTGTACATTATGTATAAATATGTATTAACAACTTGCACTGTTTAAAATACGTACTTGTATGAATACTGAAGATGGGTCGATACTCAATACCAATATTTTCTTCAGACTAGATAATTTTTGCTTAAAAAGGTGTTTGTAACATGATTTTATTTCAATTTTTAATTGAAAATGACAATCAAATCTGTTTTATATATTATAATAATAATTTTCTTAAAAATTCAAATCAAAGTTTACTCTTTAGCGTTCAGGTTTGTTCCGGTCCATTCCAAATCTTGATAAAACTTTTGTAAATACTCACTTAAATGTACAAACATAACTTCTCGTTCATTTTAAAAGAAAATTTCTTCGGTGGAGTTATTCCTTGCTCGCTCTCTTGGTTCTGACTTGTAGTATTAACCACAGACTTAAATATTTTTGAGAAGCAATCACCTTCTATATCAAAAGGGGTGCATAAGTGTCTGAAAAACATAAAAAAGTCAATTAGTGTGGTACAATATGGTGTGCTGTTGTATAACCCATCTACAATAATAAAGTTATTTTGTTGATTGATATTCAGTGATTCTCTTCACAATGTCTACCTGCTGCAATAAGCCAGTCGATAATATTTTGCGAAAGAAACATCATTTCCGAAATTTCTAGTCCACTCGTATACTTCCTGAAGTGACAGAGATGCATCATCATACTTAACTTTCATTCATTGATGAATTTCAATAGGTTTTACTCATACACAACTTAAAAAATTAAATATATAGTACTGCTCCATTTTTGTGCGGCGGTTATTTTAAGCTACTGCTGTTCTATATACTTGTCGGCCAGTCTTCTGACTGTATGTAACACTAAATCAGTCTCGCCATTACAGCTTTTAAAACAATATCTATCTAGTATAGTTCTCTGAGAGATGGTTGCCCCTACATAGGGTCTTATTCAATCGGTTATCTTTCATTCTCCATATGTGTAATTAACCAAAGATTATACATTAACTTTTTTGTTCTGTTCTGTTGATATAATTTGTATGTGGACTGGAACAGAATGCTTCAATCAATAATACATAATTCTAAGATTAACACGGAAGAAACTATATATAGTCTCTTAAATTATTTAAAAAATATTTAAGTATGTCATCTGAAGTATCTATCGGTATTGATATTGATTGATAATAAAATATTGAGAGCTCATCTCTAATTATTACGTAAAATTAAGATCTGTTACACAGCAAGGTATACGTCTAAAACAATATTTTATTCTAAATAGGATAAAGAGAAGGAAACTTTGCTGGAAAGTAAAGCGAAATGTGATGATTGTATTTAATTGAGATTTTCTAAAACTATTTGAAATATTTATATTTAACAATTATAAAATTGTATTTTGTTCATTACACTAATGTAAAACGACTTTTACAATTTCAATAAGATTTAAACAATACAATTTTTAAAAAAGACAAGTTTTTAAAATCTGTAGATAATTAGAGTAGCACAAACATTTCAATTCTTACTGAAAAATCGTCATTTGTGCATAAATTCACCTTTGAATATCATATTAAAATGTACTAAAAAAGATATATATTTTTTCAATGTATATTTTGAAACGTAAATGAAATTTAATACTTAACACAGCATCGGCTGAAACTTTTGAACTTTTTTTAATTTAAGATTTATAAAAAAACTAGAGAGAAAACGCAGTTCGTAGAGTAATAGGTTTCGCAAGCTTGGATTGAAGAATATTGTTTAATTAGATTTGATTATTCATCTTGAATGCGGCATCATCGTAGAATATTGAGTAGAAGAATGTGCATTTTGAGCGTCTACTGTTTTCAAGTGATGTATTCTCTAAGCAAACCGTTTCAAATTCACATTTGAAATTGAGCTATCTCGTACGAGGATACCAGCAGTCCGATTTGTGTGTCGATTGGTTGTAATTGAAATTATAACGGCACACTATCGGCGATTTTGCAATAGCTTGCAGTTTGCTTAGCGAAGTTAATTTTATTATATGCAAATAATATCTTGCTATAATAATTTGCGGTGAGTTATTTGGAAATTTTGGCGGAGAGGGATTATTGCCCGATACATTGTACATTAAACTGTATAGAATACGTACATTTGTGTTAGATGTGTGTGAAATAAACTCTTAATCCATAACTATTATAGAGTGTGTGAGTGATAAATAAATGTGAAGTGTACGTGTTATTAAGACATTGCAATATTCATTAACGCTTAGTTATTGTAAATACACGTGGTTATTTTGTGTTTAATTTTTAGTTTAGTTTGATGTTGTTTTAGTTACTGTGGTAGTTTTGTGTATATAATGTAAATAAATTATAATAATGTTTCACGCATTATCTTCCAACACATCTTCACCTATGCATTTTTACATTGTTTAATATTAAGTGCCAAAATAATCATATATGGAACTAATGTTGGCATTTGAGTTACTAATTCTCTTTTGATACATGTTTAGAATTTATTTATTTTTAAAGTATATAGTTAGGGTTCAGCAAAAAATAGTTTGTATTGTAATATAAAATTACATTTTCAATGATACTTATTTTAAAATATATACTTCAAAGCAATATTGAACACAAATATTTTTATTCAATTATATTCACATTTTTTTTCTTAAACTATATAATTGAAGCATTCGGAGAAGAATGATGACCTGGGACATAAAAACATCACAAAACTAAAGTTTTGTGATGTTTTACCCCTCTATAATACTAAATTTCAAAGGCCACAAGATGTTGTTCTATCACTGTTGCTCAAAAATAATCATGGCTTTAGTTTTCAAGGGAGTCAAAGAGGGATTTTGCTCCTCCCAATCAATACAATTGAAGGTCTCTTACAATTTCTGCAAGAATGATGCCAATTGTGTATTAAATATCACAATGTTTTTGTACCGAAGCACTCCCTTTAATCTTGAACTTTTTATTGAAGTCAAAAGTACAAATTAAAGAACTTTGGCGACAACACACATCCTTGTCTTATTCTTCAATTGATTTCAACAATATAATGTATTGTTTTGCAATCATATTTATATAAAGGCCGACTTACTTCTCAGAATGCTTTTACTTATAACACTACTCAACAAATAGAAATGCCATTTAAATTATCAGTTAGATTTATGATAAACGTTCATTATTGCTTGCATTGTGTGTCAATGGGACAATAGATGCAAAATATATACAAAAATAAAATATGTTTGAGATGTATTAAAGATATAAATGGCAGCTGAAAATTTAAAACAATTTATAAAACCATTAATAACTTGCCCACGGGCTGAAACGGAGTATTGCCGTAGTGCAACGTACCTTTAGAGACCGACGTGGTTTATAATGCCGCTACAAATGGTTCAATTAGGACTTAACTACAAAGTAATGTAATCAAAAAAGACTTTGATCACTGTTAAATTAATTATATCAAAAATATATTTATTAAAAACTTGTTGAGTAGTGTAATCTGCAATTCGATATGCAAAATCTATGCACGACGCATTATAAGCAAAAGTATATGATTATTATGTGCACTACAACTTTCTGTGTGTGTATATATTATATAAAATTAGCTTAAGTGAAAATTGAATACAAACGTTAACTTCCAAGTTTTATTTTATATATTTTATCACACAATCAAATCCACTGGTCTTTACGGTGACTCGTTACAGAGAGACTCGTATAGGATATAATAACAGGGTATAATTGAAGTTAATTTAATCAAGAAGGAAAAAAAACACTATTTTATTGGTGGTAAACATAAGCAATCATTTAAAATATAAGTGTGCGTGTGATAAATTTGCCTATTATTAAGTTTTGGCCTTAACTTTATAAAGTAAAATTATTCATTCGGAGTTTTGTTGTTAAAAATCCAGTGGATAATAAACTAATGTATTATTTTGCACTATGTACGGACATCCTTTGTTTAGTTTTACTACAATGATACAATGTGTTAGTATCTTTGATTTAATTTATTTTAATTGATAGATGGTTGTATGTTATATAATATATTGTTACTCTGAATAAAAACAAGGGATGACTGTAAATAACAAAATAAACAAAGCGAAGAGAGTTATGAGTAAACAAATAAGTGTTTTATTCTTAAAATAGTCTGTAAACCTGTAAATAGCTATTGAATACTACTGTCCGATTAACAATAATATATGAGAAGTACGTAAAAGGTATTGTTTAAACAAATATGACATGACAATCTAAATATTTATCTGCAACATTATGTTATCGGCACCGCTTGCTTATGTACAGATCATCATGCAAAAAAGTTTACACATGTGATGTCTAGAATCAATATCAGTTATAGTAGCGTCAAATCAAGAAACAGAAATACTAAAAAGATATTGAACTATATATATTGTTGAGAATGATACTGATTTTAGTGGACTAGTCTCACTTTGTCAGAAACAAAACAAAAAAAATCAATCATGTCAACATCCAGTAGCATCAAGGTTTGACTATTCGAGATATGTTTGCATTTTAAGTAACATACAATTTAAAAATATGCTTGAATTTAAAAGACTGGTCTTATAGATGTTCGTTTGCTTTACATTTATTATTATATTGATTGTAGTCATCACATTAAAATAATTTTACAGTTGAATTATTTTTTGGAGTATGATTGATAAAAATGCATTTAAATGTAGTAACGGCTTATGAAGATGTGCTATACAACTACCTTTAAAATGTAACTATTTGCTATCACGGAGGTATATATTTTTTGTGGATAGCATAAAAAAGGCGAATCTATTATAGCAACATGGCAAGCCATAGCATAGTGATGGACAAAATAGTAGCGATGTCACTCTACCGCAGGCTGGAACGGAGTGCTGTCAAATACAGTACAGCGTTTCCTTCCTAGTTTGCCTTGTCTTGCAGCATCTTCTAATGGGTTGTTCACATTTAAGTGTTTCAAGGATTGTAAGCATCCTAAAATCCTAAGCAAAAGAACCAAATAAATGATTATATGGATCTTAACACTTCAACCGCATATGTGAATAAATTAATAATATTACATATTAAAGTAACATTTGATGTGTTAATGTCTTCATAGCTCCGTCATAGTCCAGTCGAGAGATGAAAAATCGTGCTTCCATAAAGTAACTCGTTTCTAATCATGATCACAATTTAAAGCATATATTTTACTCGATAGTCTCTAATTTTGCAATAACGTTGATGTTATGGCAAACAACAAATTAGAAGTGCCAAACATTTTTTATAATATGTAATATTGCTACCCAACGTAGAGTATAGGATTTTTTTATACTTTGGATTGTTTTGTGCTCAGTCTTCGAAATGTGTGTTTTTATTATTGTTGTTTCTTTTTAACTAAGTCAATTTTAACAATAAGCTAAACAATGTTCCTAAACGACGACGATATTGCAAACTGTGATTCTTCAAATCAAAGATTTTTAATAAAACTTTTAGCACATAAATAAAATATAATGTTAATGTGTCGAATTTAATAATAAAAACACATAAGAAAATTGAGTACAGATGAGAAAATAATTTTGAAGGTACTGTGTAATTCTTAAGAATACAAATGGTATTATTGGAATTGCATTTCTTTAAATTTACTAAAGCTTGATACAATGGCTTGAATCTATTTATAGAAAGTTGATTTTAAGAAGTGCGATTCTTAGACTATATGTACATTGATAAGAAAGTGGTATGTGATTGTGTTATTTACGTCAATTTGTTGTTAATATCTGATGTATGAGTGCAAATCAGTTTTGTTTCAATGTTTTAACACCGTTTTAATATCAAATAAAAACACAAAAATGTAAAAAATCACAAACTATACAAAAAAAAACATAAAAAAATACAATAAATTTACATACATACATATATTTTATTCATAAAGCTTTAACGCGTTTTGTACTGCCTTTGAAATAAAATACTAAATATATACAAACTGTAACAATAAATCATAGTGATTTCCTTATATGTAATTCAAAAGTATGTAATAATCCATATATCTTGTTATTTTTAACATTGCAAAATTACTATAATACATACATAGCATAAGAGATTTTATTTCTCCTTTTTTGAAACCAAATATTGCAACTAGATAAATGGATAAATTTATAAATCGTTCATAGATAAACATAGGTAAATTTTAATTGTGTATATAGACAAAAAAAGATATAAATGTAAATTGTTTAAAAAACATATCTGTCATTGCCTTACGCCTTACCTTCGGGCGCTTTTTGTGTACGTAGTTTTGCATTTTTAATGCATATTTTTTATTGTGCGTTCGATTAACGGCTAAACGTTTGTTTTACAGTAATATTTTATAAGGGTAAACTTTACAAACAGAGGCATTAAACTCATATTTGTATATACATATTAAAGAAGAACCTTAAGGTATATTGTTAATGATGACAACACAAAGAACGTGTAACTAAATAGGTGTTTTGAATGATAAAAAATAACGAGAAGCGCTCTCTGCTTAAATCATATACGTGTGATTTGTGTTTAACTTTAAAGTACAAGTGAAAAGTATATTTTTACAATGACGTGTCCGAGTGAAAGCAATACATAATAATACTTACAGTACAGAATAGTGCATTTAAAAGTAGCCCATTACTCAGATTGTTATTTATATACATATATGTTATATTTAACTAAAATTATAAGTACTTAATAAAAAAAATTAAAATTGATGTGATAGTTTTATATATCGGAGAGGAATACTAAGAAAGTGCTGATACTATTGATCATCTCGTTTTGAGATAATATTGGTATTGATGCAAATAAATCTTTGATACTGTCTTATATTAAAAAATCTACACTATAACATGTGCCACACTTTTAATAGAAATGCATAGGTATGAAGAATCTGAGTTTGGAAACCCAACATGTATTGATTCAATGATATTTGTATATTTGTTTGTTTTGATAGCAAATCACTTACCTATGTATAACAAATATTTAAACTTTTCATTAAAGGGTCAAATAATTAAATTAAATTTTAACATAGTGTGAGCCGTTAATCTATCTAATTTCTATCAATGTATTTAGGATCATAGCACCATTGTAATTATCACAGCAGCCATTTTAAAGTTAATAGCACATAATAGTTTTTCTTGTGAGATAGTTAGTAAAATATAAATTCTATAGAAATAAAAATATCAAATAAAACTTTATATTCATTGATGTATCACAAAAAATAAAAACGCTGATTTATTAAGATATAAAAGCTCTTTAAAAGTTTATTTACTTGTATTACTAATTATCATAAATACAATTGTATATCCATCCCTCCTATGAAATTTTGCACCTTGCAGCTATTTTTTGTAAAGGTACACTTTTTAAAACGAATTAAACTTCAATAAAATATGCATTATTTCACTGGTTTGTTTTTTCAAAAGTACAACTTTTTAATCAAATGGGTGCTATAACCTTTGCATTGGTTATATAACCTGGATATCATACATTAATTGAATTCATCTGCTGTATTCGTGGGTTAAAATCCTACTAAAACCTTTTCTATACCTTTTAAATGGCTGCCCTACCCATTATAATGGTGCTTAAAGCAATTTTCACATGAATTATACTGTGGATTTATATATTTTTTAAATATTGTTATTTCACTTTTGGTTGGACTTGAAAAGTATTGATATTCAACTTTATGCTTATTATAAATATATATCTAATATATTTTTCCTTAGGTCTTTGTTTATTGACAGTTTTTGTTGATTTATTTATATATATTGTTACATATTATAACTCAGAACAAGATGTCTAATGGTATTGCTTACTTTTTCTAATCCATTATATAATTTAGATTCTTTTAAAAGCATTAATGTGATTTGATGTCAGAATGGGCTGCTTTCTATTTTGTCTCTTAAATATTTTAATACATGTATGAACGTACAAAAACAGTTACTCATTTCTTTAATTTCTTTATCGGTCAAGATTAATAGTTAACAAAAAATGGTTGTGTACGAATGCTGTTGACGATACCATCCCTAATGTTTTATAAGCATTGTGGATATAAATGTTGTAGGTATAATAATACATGTTTTGTGCTAAGGCATATATGTATGTTCCATGTGCAAATCGTTCATTAATAAGTTAGAGATTTGATGTCGCTTTAGTAGTATCATGTTTAAAAACAAATAGAAGTCGATTAAACTGTATAGTGATATTGATTTAACCATGTTGATTGTTAATTTAAACACATTACCACAGAACACATACACATGCAAGCGATGTTATTCGACAATATTTAGGGAATTTCGCGAGCGTCGTTGACGGCGACGGAATAAGTTATATGTTTCGTTTAATTATCATAATTGTTGATATATTTTTATAATACTGCTGTAAAAAAATCTGATTAACTTATATAACATATATATAAATTTAACGCTTATAAGAGTATATATTACATAATTTAGGTTTAACACGATTAAACTGTATACATTTTATGTTACGTTAATATATTAGTATAATCAAATTGTTATATATGAATTGTTATGTAAATACATACCTTACAATTAATACTTCTTATGTCATTAAATAAAAAGTCATAATTTCATTCGCAAACACATAGTTTTCATTATTAGGTCATTGGATAATTTTCACTTATACTTCGATATGTCACGTTAACAACTTGTCGGTATGATAATTAATTATTATTGTAATTTGTAAAAAAAGTAACAATAAAATTGTTTAATTTTTGATTTGTGTACTTTTATTTTATCTTGTGGATTTCAACTAATGAGGTGTGAGACAAGGATACGAATTAGTGCCAATATTATTTTATTTGTATTAAATGCTCGTACAAAAAGAGTATGAATATGAGATCTAGAAGCAATATTAAGCACTTTTAAAGACTGGTATACCAATTTTTTTATATTTTAGTATATAAAGATATTGAGATAGGAAGATTCGAAAATGTAATAGAATCATCATAACGAGGCTTGGGTCTTGGCCTAATACAAGATCACCTCATTCTATTCTTGGTCACACGGTACCACCACTGACGCCAAACGTTTGTAGATTCTAGTAAACCACCGAGCTAGCGTAGTCGCGGTCCATCTATGCTCCTCTTACCTTCAGGTTTATAAAAGATTGATCACTTCGCAGGTTTTGAGTCGTCCATATGAGACAGACGTTCGATTCACTTAAGAAACTGCATTTTAGTATATTCCTCCTGCATACACCGGTACTTCTAAAGTGTCTATGCAAATCAAAGAAACATCTGTTGGCTGAAATTATTTTTCTACTAAAATTTAAGAGATCCTGGATTAACTTACTCATCAACCCTGACAATGTACATAGTAATGCTATTAAAATAATATATTATATTATTATTTAGTATTGAACGTCCTACATGACACTTTTGAGTAATGTACAAAAAACACATTCTACATTAAAAATATAATATTTATATTTTAGATGATTTTACAATTCAAGAAAATAATTAATGAAACACTGACTGCATTGTGACATGTTTCATATTAGGGTACATTTTATATGATTATAGAAAGTGAGTCAAAAGAAAACATTGAAAGTGCGTTAACATATTTATTCTACTGTAAATTAGTATACTGCGCAGAGTAACTGCACTGTCAGTAAATTGACGCTAATAATTAAATGAAACGGATAGTGTATTAAATTAAAACAATATATAACTTTAAATGTTTCCTTAAAAAATGTAAAGTTTGCTTCATTCCTGCATATGTTGTATAGAAACCTTAAAAAAATTACATGCTTTATATTCATTTAAGATGTTACAAACAACGACAGGACTATTCTTGCTTGAGTGATAAAACTTTATATTTTTATTAAACGTTGAACTTAACACTGATACATTTACCGAAGACCAAGGTGACTGAGAAAACATTAAGGTCTGAATAGAGCTGTCTGTATGGTCTACACTCTATTTGCGTTAACATAGTCAGTTCGAGGGTTATCCATTTCATCATTATTCATAATTTAGAAAGAGATGGAAAGTTTGGGTTTACACCCCTACTATTAGCTCTAAAGCACACGATACGGATATACGTTGGATATACTTATCATTACTCTGGTTTATTTAGAACACATTGACATCTAGTGTTCTTGTTCAAATATTTTCTACTCGGTAACACATTTATTATTCTGGATTGTGCTCTTGTAAAACTTATAAATTGCAAGAATATTGAAAAATGTTTAGAATTGTGCTATGTTCTAAAAACATATATACCAGTAACTTATTTGCTAGAAATACAATTATCAAGATATCTGACTCCTAACGTACTGTTACATATGGTTGTTATTGCTCTATGGATGCAAGACTTGCAAATTGTACTAGTATTGGCTTAGGAATACTTAAATTGAGTTTGAATTTCTACAAGTCTGCGAGCATCCGATGATGAAGTATTATTTTAAAGGCGATGAATAAAAATGTAGGATGAATTATTAATTTTATTGGATAATAACTTTACATAGTTTTTAATCATAAACATATACATACATACATACATACATACATACATATATAATTTGATAACATAAAAATATTTTTTATTAAATTTATTTTCTAGATACTAAGTACTCACAAATAAATAATTTAACAGCCTAATGTATACCTGATATTTTTAATACATATATTTTTATATTTTTTTCTCTCCAATAATGATTACACTGAATATTTAGTGCATTATATACAATAGAAAATTCAATACAAACAAATGATAAATTGTAAGTAGTTTCATGAGCGGTGTAATTAATATGTTTTATATCATCAGGTTGGTAAAGAAAATACCTAATATTTCGTATTCAATGTTATTCTTTGCCGTTTAGAAACTGCAGAAGAAGGAGACGTCGTCGTTTTCATCCAGCTTCCTTAGGGAGATTGTCACCGAATTATCGAACTGACCCCCAGAGACGAGTCTGACTGTTGTCACTTCGCACATAATAGCCAGCTGCGACTTTGCTGTGAACATAAATATCAAATTGTATGAAAAGAAAGGCTTAATCCAGATACAATGACATATTTTATAGTATGGCTTATAATATACAACTTTATAAGCTCTACTCTCGCTCGAGTGACTTTCTGAACGTGGGGGTGATATTAAGAAGTGGAGACTTGAGACAGATATAGGTAAGAATTGGGATTTGAGGAATTAAGTTGTGGAAAATTGATTTAAAACGAGCGATGGATCACAATGAAAGACATCCGTGGGATTGTACCGAGGATTTTCTTAAACCTACGTATCATTTCTCTCGAAGAGGTTTCGATTTACAGTCTGCATCTACCTATGTAATATGATATAAAACCCTAAGCGATTATGTATGTATTTTTATTATTATAATTTTAATAAAATATATATGATTATATATATTTATGCTGAAATTTAAATCAAATACAACCAGTGCTTCTAAAACATTTTCTACTTTTAAATTTCAAAACACAAAAATTATTTTAGATTAGTATAAAAATAATATAAGTATAATTAAAGATTTTTGTGGTATTATGGTAACATACATTGGTATAAATCAAGCAAAAATTTCTATATAATGTATAATACCCATGAAAATATAATTTATTTTAATTAAGTAATGCAATTTAAAAAATCTTATAGTAAATATATACTGTTTGAAAATATAGTTGTATTAAATAAATCAACTTAACGGATTATAATGCATAATAATAATATTGTTGTATTCTATAAAATAAGATAATTTATTAATATATGTATGTATATAGATTGTGGCGATATTACCCAAAAGTAATAACAATGTTTTATGGAACCATTTTGAAGTTAGAATTCGTAACAATTCGAAAATTGCGAGCTTATCAAATAAAATTTCATGTAGTAAAACGTTTCAAAGGATTTTCGAGAACCCCTTCCCTTCATCAACTACCAGGAATAGCAACAATTTTGAGCCTCACCGGACAGTTGATCTTTGGTCATCGACTGGAACAGTAGGCACACATCCTTTTTATTGACCTAGCGTCAGGGCTTTTTGGGCTACCTTTGCTAACTCCAAAGCGTTTTACACGAATATATGTGTAAAACGCTTTGGAAATTAAGTGTAAAACGAATATTGTCGCCAAAAAATATAAAGTGTGATTTTTAATATAAATAAGAAACTAAATAAATTATATGTCCAATCATCATCATTGTGGGCATGCGAAATATCTGTGTTTATTATCGTTTAAATAGTGATAACCTCACTTGTGTGCAAATAATATTAACATAAGTAAACACAAATATTTAATATACAATTCAGAATTTTGTTGTATAATATCTATATTTGGCTAGACATATGAGCCTTTTTGGCATATTATCTAAATATGTATTGTATATTAAAAGTTATTTTCCACCCCAAGGAAATACCCTACATTTCTGAAAAAGCCAATAAGTGGTAAAGGCCGATTTATAAGATTTTGCATTTGATTTTGTTGTGGATTGCATCAGAGCGGAGAGATTTTTTCAAACTGTGTGCACTTATAAAAAAAAATTATATAAATAATAAAACACTTTAAAAGACAAACCTTTGTTTTTACTTAAGTAGGAAAAAATATTTTCTCTTAAGTACTTTTTCTTGATAATGGCATGAATGAAGATATACTATTTGTAGCGTATGGCCGGTTTCACACGTGCCGGATGGATTCACCCGGCACCGGGCCGGCGCCGTGTAGTGGGGATGGTGTTGTATGGGCTAATACCTACCATTTCAGACGTGCCGGACGAATCCATCCGGCGCCAGCCCGACGCTGCCCATACAACACCACCCCCACTACAGAGCGCCGGCCCGGTGCCGGGCAAATCCATCCGGCACGTGTGAAACCGGCCTTAGGCTCGTGTTCTTTTTGAAGAAACGAAGAATAAATAATATTCATAAATGTTTTTTTATCCCCATACTTTTACTTTTAACATCAGGTTATTTGAAACATGATGATGTCACTCTTTACATAAGGCAATATAATGTATTTTTTACATGTATTTTACGTTGAATTTAAACAGCAAGAGTGTTCGCTAGTGTATTTAAATATGATACATATTGTATTACAATTATGTTGTCGGTGAGGTTAGCACAGCTGTTATGTTATTAAGCTTTTATATACACGGCTTATTGTCGGTTAAGCTAGGTTAGGTACTAGCTGTTTATTTTGTTTTAAAAATGGACGGTAATAATATATTAATTCAACAAACAAGATTACAATTTATTTTAATAGGTTTATTTATTAAATCAAATTATAAAAGTATTAGGAATGAAAATCGCCCACTTATTTTTTAATTCCCGTGGGATTCTGTCTTGTCTCATATTAATACCCATGACGTTTTTCTAAAAATAGCACGACTAACGAAAAAACATTTTGTTTATCATTGATCTCTTAGTTTTTAATTTGTATTAAATATATGTATTAAATTAAGTAAACGTTTTTTTAATAATTTTATATATTATAAACCTAAACTGTAATACCAACACTTCTAAAAATCGTCTTTCTGCGACGCAGAAAATTATTTTTATTTTTTCTCATCCCTTAAGCACGAATGCACAAATGCTTTGGAAATGGAAATGAAACAGAGATTCTTTCTGAAACATTAAAAATAAACAAAGCAACTGCTGCTTTGAAATCGTTTTCAGGAAAAACGAAAACATGAAAAGATTGACATGAATATTGTATTATCTAATCTGTGTCGTGTATACAAAGGGCGGTATTTCGTTCGCGCGTCAGCTTTCCATTATATATTAAAATATTACTATTAATATATCGTATGCTTTGCACGTGAGCACACCTTTTAAAGTGATTGGTCGAACTTCCGTTTAAAGTGCATTTTTAAAGCATGAATTTGCATCGGAAATGATTGCAAAGTGTATATAAAAGCTCCGGTATTGACACCTACGCTCTATTATTCTTCGTAATGTGTTCTATTTATAGAACACTCTAACTGTATTGTTATACAATAATATATAATTCTTATAACATACTAAGAAGCTTTTTTTCTATTTCCGTCTGTGAAATAAATCTCAGATAAATATTGATACCTGAATACAAGCAATCATCTTAACATATTTTATAGACGGAAATAGAAAAACTTTGGAAAATTAAGTTAAAATTAAACACTGAATTTATTATATAAGCAAATACAGTTTTTATAATGTCTTTTTGGATATCGTTGATTGAGTTTTAAGCAGTTGTAGGTAAAAATTAATTAAAAACACAAAGCTCCAGTTTTTAAGTATTTACAGTATGAAAGAAAAACTTAAAATTTGCGGGTTAAGAGAAGCAGTTTTTATGTTAGTTTATTGCTCTAATTATTTATTAATATATATAGTATATTTTACTGCTTTTAACAAATATTTTTGTTCAAGTACTACACACAGATAATAAGTTTAAAGTGTCTAACTTTGTTTTAAAGTAAAATTATTTCTGATATATTTTAATCTATATAAATATTGTTATAACACCAATTGGGTTTTAACTAAAGTTTCCAGATATTCGAATATCGCATAGCAAATGATAAAATAATAAAATATTTAAAAAGCATCTAAAATTAAAAATTTTAAGAGAGATTTAATATCAGGTAAATGGAAAAGTCAACAGCAGCATTTTAGCTTGGCCATGGTTGTTATAAGTAACTTAAAAAAACTTGAGATTTTGCATCTGTACATCGTGTACAACAAGTTGACTTCTTGTGTTGTAGAAATGAGTTTTTAGAGTTAAAGCAGTATTCATCAAGAAAAAAAAATCAAAATGTTTCAGTACAAATATATTAACAAATACTTCTAATATTCGGGTTGTAGTCTGTGGTTATAACTACTACGATATAAACTTTGAAAAATATGGCGACTATCATACTAAATTGTACAAAATGCGTAAAAAAACTAGTAGATATTTTTTATCCAAGCAACAGCGTTTGGTTCAATGCCAGAAAATAATTTCCGGTGCAATTACCGCTTTCAAAACGAATATTTATTGTTAGCTTGACACGTGTACAAATCCAAAATAGCGACGAAATACGTTCTTTTAAAATAGCCGACTATCAATGTTTATCAACATTTTGCTTAAATGAAAATTTACAGGGTTTACGATAACATTCGTGACGTAAATATCTACAAGCAATTGTATGAAAAAAAAACAGTGATTCTAGCTGACCAATATGATTGACCAAGGAAAGCGGAGAAGCAGCTAGATGGAAGTGTTTTTTTGTATCTCCTTTTATTTATCCGATAATACATAAAAAGGAACGATGCTTCTGGATAATTATTTAACTTTATTTCTGACTTTGAAATATATAAGGAAAAATGCAGCTAAGCAGCCTTCTCATTTCAATCGCCAGATTTGATCCAACCCAATCGCCACGAGTAAACTCAAGTCACGTATCTATATTTGAATATAAATTTATTATATTTAGTAGCAAATATTATTTTGGGAATTCATCTTCAAGTAATTAAATAATTTTATTGTTTCTATTATATACATTTATGTACCTTTTCTTTTTTTAATCTTTTACCGTAACCTGACAGGCGTAAGTCCATTGAGTTACAATAGGGAAAATATGTACTAACTGGATAAGTCAATCAGATGTAATAAATATAAGCATTTTGTATAAAAAATATTATATTAAAATAATTCAACCGTTCCATATTGTGCTTTATATGATATATGATAGCTTTAACATAATCCCCATGTGATGTATGTGGAATCGAATGCTAGGATGAACTTGAAAGGATGCAAGAGTCTTAGCAAGGCTTGTTGTACTATAATATATAAATAAAATGGAATCCTTACATAAAAATGTCACATTAGAAATTAATAACTAAGCTTACACAAATTATCTATATGAAATATAATCAAGCTTGATTTAATCATATGTTTATATTTAGGCATATTAATAAATAAAATATAGCAAGCTTAAAAAATTGTAGCGCGTAAAATAAAATAATAATATATTTACATATGTGTGTTTATAATACATATATGTATATACATATAATTTTTCTACTAAATGTAAATATTTGAGACGCAATGTTGATGTACACTCAAAAATTGCGATCCCTTCCAAATAAATTTCCCGTTAATTTCTCTCGTCACTTCTGTTTATTTATTTGAACGCCAAATTTGTCGTTTAAAATACAAATTACAAAACCGTTTCAAAGTTGTTGACGAAATGTTAATTAAGACGATGCTATAAAAATTATTAAAGTTTGATGGCATTTTGCAGTTGATTTAAATTGCTTATAAAAATATGTTGGTGTGATAAAATGTGAAAGCAATAAGTGATGGAAATGTTAGTGTAATTTAAATGCCTTCGCAGAAGATCAGTGTTAAAATTAAGCAAAACAATTACAAACCAGGGGTGGAGTCGAGCCCGCATACATTTTCCGCCCTTTCCAAATTGGCGTTGTCCAAACCTGCTGAGCCGCCGATTTCCACGTAGTCGGAAAGTCCTCGCTTTTCACACTGTGAAACACACAACGGCTAATTAAACATGGGGTGAATTTAAATTAGCATATATGTTAACAGTCTGACGACCGTAACTCGATTTTCTCACGTAGCTAATTGCCAAAGTTGACTGTAGAGCGTAAGAAGCAATTGATTATATTAATCAAATGTCAAATTTTAAGCATTATTTACATCTAATGTTGTTAAATTTTCACATCTGAATGTCAGTTTAAAACATTATAGTCGGTGATCTAACTGTAATTTCATAAAAGTCTAATATATATATATTATATAAATGTTACAAAATGTTTTTTTCCTCAATATATTATATATCATAGTTTTCATAATTTCTAATGTAGTATTAATTTAATATAAGCAGTATTATATAGACTTTACAACATATATAATTACTTATGTGACTGTCTTTTTAAATATATATTTTATTTACTGTATATATATAGAAGTTGGAAAAATAAAATTTTGTGATGTAAATAATTTAATATCAAATCAATAAAGATGTTTGTGATTAAGAATATTCTACACACTTTAACCGTGATTTATTTATTAATTTATTAAAATTAAGACCATTGTGATTGAAATTAGGTTACCCCCATAAGTTACAATAGTTAAAAATAATACATATTATCTAAGAAGAGAAAGAATATAATATTTAAATAAAATGATACAAGCCAGACCTATGATAAACTTTGTCAAAGACCTTTTCAAAATCAATATATGCGACGTCTTATTACTTGTAGTACCTCAGACATCAGTGAAACGGGTGGAACGAAAATCGTGTTATTGGTGAGTCTGTCAATCTGTCAATTTTTTGTAAATAGGGGTGACTTTTGTGTATTTTCAAAGATCAGTAAATTGTAATCTGAGTTTATTTATTATTTTATAATCATAAGCTTTATAAATATTCAGGAATAACTTATTATTATTGTACTTTTTGATAATATAAAATAATAACAATATTATAATTAAATTTTAACATTTTTACGTTAAATACATATAATCAGGGCTTTTTTAAACAAAAAAGGTGCCGGAATTCATTTCTTGTAATGCATTTTATTCAAGAAAATTGTACTCAAATATAATTAAAATTCAATTTAAAGCAACTTTTCCTATGCCACGAAGCGCATAAAAAATTAAACATTTTTTTTATTTATTTTTAAATTATAAATTATTATTTATTTCAAAATTTATTGCTATGAGAGTATTGGTTAAAGTGTATTCAAACCGAATTTTGATCAATAGGAGGGCGCAAAAACAATTATCACTTCTCAGAAGTCAAAAATTCACGTCAAAAGCAATAAAATCGTGTCGGAGCATTCCCACTGCGACGGTGACGGCATGATTTTATTGCTTTTGACGTGGATTTTTGACTTCTGAGAAGAGATAATTGTTTTTTTGCGTTCTCCTATTGGTCAAAATTCGGTTTAGATGATCTTCGTTTAATTATCATTATTATTGTAAAAAAATCGTGAATTAAATTATAGCGTCTAATCTTTTCATTTTATGCGTCCATATTTTACATAGCTTCTTATCATACCAATATTGCCATATTTTAATTTTTAACTTGAGGTTAAAATTTTACACATAATGACGTCATATTTATGTAAAACTAAAGAAATAAAATGTTACGCAGATTGTCAATCGATTTTTAAACATCAAAAAAGGTGCCGGAACGCCGTTCCACCGCGTTACATGAGAAAAAAGCCCTGATGAAAATCAAAACATCAAAAAAAAATTGTTTAATAATGACTATATTTAAGAAAAGTCTATTTCAGTATGCGAGTATAATATTATTAGAACAAATACATTTACCGATGCCAATTTTCTTATACATACATGTCACTGTTTGTATAATTTAATGTAAACCTACCTTCTGGAAATTGTTTCAAAATTAGAATAAAAATATATATCATATTATTACAAATAATATTGACCCAATGAAATGTGTTACTAGTCCCATGATATTTAATGGCATACGTTTTACAGTATTAGATTATGACTAGCATAAATTAAATCTTATTTAAAGTTTAATTTTTAAGATTAAAACTATTGTTTATATTTTTTTAGTGGTCAAATATGTTAATGAAACAATTTTATAAACATATATTACACTCATTTTAATATTAACTGAATAGCATTTTGCTTAATATATTATATATTAGCATAAGTAATTAATATCACCCTAAATAATATAGTAAAATGTTAATGGCGTAAGTCATCAAAGGTAGCTTTTAAACTTTGGGAAGATTAGTGAGCTTGTGAATATAAATGGTTAATATAATATCAAAGCATAAGGACGTATACCCAACTAAAGTTTGTATGTACACACATTGCACTTAGAATTTGAGTATAATATTTTCAGAAATATACTTGAACCGTTACTAATTTCCTAATGTATACAATTTAATCTTTCAAAATTTAAATATATATTACAAACACTGAAATAATATTGACCCGTTAAAGTGTTATGTGTTAATAACCCTGTGACATAAAATGCTATGGAATATGGTTTATTATAAATTCACACGCGATTTTATCGTAAGAGTAATATTATTCAATATAATATATACTACATTATTAAATAAATGACGCTTACTTAACAAGGTAAAAAGATCTTCTGTATTTTTCGTTATTTCCGTAGTAATAATACTATTTGTAAAGAGTTTCTTTGACAGAGTCCAACTTGTTAGTTTTCGCAAATTGGATATTCTACGTAAAAAATACAGTTCTTTTATGCTACAAGTAAGTGAATGTAAGCTTTTAACAAAAATACAAAACAGTATTAGCCATTAAATTATAAAGCAATTTTGCTAGAGAATATTTTTAGCTTTGTTTATACTTTAGTATAACATTAGTACACTGGATGTCTGGAAGTTTGTATATCATATATTAAATAATATTATATTAATTTTTTTATAGTGTTATTAAAATGCTGTTGTTTATCTGTACAATTTATTCTATAAAATTGACTTAATTTCTGATTTTTAAATTTAATTTTATAGATTAACAAGATTTACTCTATTGGGGTTAATTTATGCTTACAATTGCTTTAATAATACATTTTTAATATTTGTTTATTCTAAGTCTTCTTTTTGTAGCTGGTGTTTCTTCTCGAAAAAAATGATAGATCGAAAAATCAGCAAAATTAATTTATTACGAAATTTATTCATGAGATTAGAAAAATATAGGAAAACATGTTTAATGATAATCGATCTAAATCATAATTACACAATATTTACTAATTCCGATCTCCGAGTGATAATAACAATTTAAAAAAAGTAGGGTTCAAATAGGATTTGAAGTCAAGTCCTTTAGATATTAGTAACCTAATCTGGTCTATCGTACTGGTATATAGCAATGTGGTACATTATTGAAAAAAATTGTATCCTATACAGTTCATGTAAAGCAAGCTTTAAGGATTTTTTAAGCATGAAACAAATTTAAAACAGCATCGCATAAAATGTTAAACAATTATTGAATGGAGTTGCTGACGATTCATAATTTCTCCAACGGGTTACAACTAGTAACGAATCATAGAAGAGTTATTACAGAAAAAACCACGGCAAATTAGGGTTCTTTACGGTTTCATTTTAATTTAACGATATGCATATTCCATAAAGAAACAAGTCTTTTTACGCATTAAGGTCACTATAAATATATTTATTAGCTTCACGATCCACCGTAAGTTTTTAGGCCGCGCGGTGCAGACCATACGTGACAATAAACGAATTAAACTAAAATCATCAAAATTGTCATTCTGAGAGTGTTTTCATTACAATTTAAAATTTTCAACATAAGTTATTTGCCAGATTTCACGTGTTAGAAATATAATATATAACGGTCATAGCAAACATATTCAGATGGCAAATTGATACATGGTCAAACGGTCAAACGCAATACAAAAGTCCATTAAGAAAACGTGAAAGTCGTGAAAGAAAAAAGTAGACGAGCACTAAACCTCGTTCAGGCTGGTCAAATGCTAGGTATACCATATAGTATTTTAAAAGAAGGACAAGTCCTCCTTTTTTAATTTATATATAATCTCCTCCATCAACCCTAAAATGTTCTCCTTTATTGAAGATGTGAAACGTGATTTTTTTCCAAAATCGACAGCACTATTTTTACCACTGCGTAGTTTTTTCTGTTCCCGCAGATAAAAAGTGCATTAAAAGGACGTTTCAAGACCAAAGAGAAAATAAAGGCAAAATTGCTGAGTGAGCTGAAGACTATACCAAATAGTGCATTCATAGTAAAAAGAAATGCTGCCATAAATGTATCATATCTGGTAAAACTACTTTGTCAGAGATAATATCAATAATAAAATCGTATTAAACCTCTTGTAAATATTTATTAAAATAATATAGTTATATATTAATATATATAAAGCTGCAATTATCCCTAATTCTTTAAAATCTGGTATAATATATAAACGCTGGATCTTGAATATAGCAGTTTTAAATTCACTAATTTGATTTATTACAAGATTTTTTAACGTTTTATATCCAGCTTTAAATAATATTAATGTTATAAAGCAACACTTTTAACATATACAAGTATTATCAATTTTTATTTGTAGAAAAAATGAAGATTGATTAAGGCAAATTAAGAAAAATATGTTATACATATGTACATACTAATGGATATAAAGCAACTAAGAGCCACTTCCTTCAGCGAACGCATAATACCAGTTTAGGAGTGTGTTTGTAAAGCTCTCGCCGAAAACGAATGTAGATTCCAAATGGGAAAATTGCTTATTTGCCTGCTATAAATATAATTGTGTTTGCGTAAAAACACTTAAGGGAGCTCGTATAAATAAACGCTCGACTTTTACGAAAATCTTATAAACTACACACTCGAAAAATAATTCTAAGTACAGATGATTAAATTCACATAATTTAAAAAAAATTAAGTATGATTTGGGTTTGAATATTTAACATATTTGAGGTTAAAAATATAATATATACTATACGTACCCTATGAATTGTGCCGGTCTCCAGTTCACGGGTGAGTCTTGAAGCTGTAGCAACTCCAACACTCATAGCAACCACTCGAACGGACGCCGGGTAAACGGCCGACAAAGAGCAGTTAACAGCTTTACCGTAGTTTCTCAAAGTATATGTGTCATCAATGCCCGACAGCAAAATATTACAAGCTTTAAAACAAGAGCAAAGTTTATATATGTAGTCATTTTAGGTCTAGTTCCATCACAAATGAACTCGACCCTTAAATATTTGCTTATGAAATATAAATAATAATATTATATATTTACGACTTTTATTTATATTTTAAATTAACAAATTTTATGTTAAGTGTATTAAATTTTTAATAACTAATATGTACTTAAAACATGAATTTAGACAGCGACTGAATACCTTTCATTTATCTTTGTCATTGATTTTGACTTTCTGTCGTTCTTGAACAAAGCGGTTCACTCGTGTATAAATTATACGATTAACATTTTCCTTTCCATGGAAAATATTACTATATTATATTTTTGTAACAATTAAAATTTACTTTTGATATATGGCTCAATAGATAAACTTAAAATGGTAAGTCATCTTATTGAATATCTGGTTGAATAAATTATTTTTGTACCGCTTAATCAATCATATGTTCAAATAGATATTATTTAGTTAAAAAGTATTTTAATTACTGTTAACATATAAGCCTGCGTTATGTTTTAAATTATTAAACCATTTTAGAAGCACATTTACATGTAATAAATGATCATGTCGATTTATTGCGACATGAAATTGCTCATGATAAATTTATTCATTTTTACGAAACTTCCTGGCACATCGATTGACTATTCTTGTGACTTCGTATATTTTAGTGCTTTAAGGCACTGAATATTTACAAAATAAATAACAATATAATTTTATAGAAAAGTATGTCATCATTTTTACTGTTCAACTTTGTAGCTAATTTAGAATTTAATTTATTGCTATATTTTTATATAATAATAAAATAGTTTTAAATCACTAGTAATGAAAATATACTCACGATTTGGATTTTTGATGTGGCGAACGGTAATTGAAAATCCCTTACCGCGCATCGGAATTCTGTATTGCACCAAAGCCGCGTTTTGACTACTGATTAGAACTTGTTTCACCCTTTTCGTACCGCAAAACTCAGCAAATCTCTCATCTTCAGGCCTCGGATGGTCTCGAGGCGCTGGGAAGAATTGGTTATTCAACTCCCATCCATCTATCCACTGACAAATTTCAATTTCATGTAAATATTATTAAAAATATTTCATCGTAATATATAATATATGAATACTATTTTTAGAATAACTATTTTCGTGCTGAGAATTTGCGAGAAAGAAACATATTGAACTCTAAATATAGCTTAAAGCTCATGGGCAAAGTTTTGAATGGAAAAAATAGAACAATTTTTATATCTCGTATATGTTCCTCTGAAACTTTCGATTTTGGTTTAAAAAATATATCGCAAAATAAAAACGGCTTTGATGCTATAAAAAATAAAAGTAAATTTTGAGCTTTTTTCCATTAGTAAAAATAAATTATACATGGCATATATATATAAAATACGAGACATCAGCGTATTACAATTGTGTTCAAAACAGGTTTTGTTTTAAGGTGTATATAATGCTTGAAATGTGGTTTCTTAAGATATCACGAATTGTGATGTGACCTTTTTTATTAAGAGATTTATTATATTATACTATAAAATAATATATCGAAAATTTATATATTTATATACCTTCAAACTATACGTTGAAATTTATTATAATAATAATGTTTTTAAATATAACACAGAATGACATATTTCAGAAGGTTTAAACTAACAATATAGTTTTACAATTGAACTTTTATTATTATTGCGGTATATTTTCAAGGGCGACAACATATAAGTTTTTAGAGCTTTTAAAAAGAGCTTTTCATTATATTAGTGTTTTTAAAATTATATTTTAATTTGATTCCTAATTATAACTACAGTCGCTCTTTTAATTTCTACCACTTTTCATTTAATAACCATGAGTATGTAATATAAAAAAAACAGAATATAAATCTTTATATGTACAGATTTAAAAAAAAAATAGATTTAAAAAAAATATAAAAATTCACAAAGATAATAAAAAAACTATTTTGTAGTAATATTTTTTGTGTTATATAATACATTTGTAAACTGTGTGAGTTACAATATAAATAAAAGATTAAAATAATTTTGTTAAATATCGATAATAGGAAAAGTATGTATAGTGGTTTACCTTTTATTTACAGGCAATAATTTGCATGAAAACATATTCCAAAACGTGTAAAAAAGTGTATTAAGAGCAGCAAGTATAAAAATTTGACCTTAACATTGGTGACTATGTTAAGGTCAGATTTATCACAAATATATTACATTTTTATATATAAGTTAGATAAATATTTATTGACATTATATTTGTATAAATATGTTGTAAAAAATACTGAGAACTAATAATTAATTAGTGCACTATAAAAAAGGTAAGAAAATAAATGTCAACTGAAATAAAACATACTAAACATATAAGTGAATTAAAGGAATATAACTACACAAATAATTAATATTAAGGTAATATATAATACACTATATGCGATGTTATATAAATTACATTGTAGAAATAGTAATAAATATATATTGGAAAAATAAATGTTTTCGATGTTGTGATTTTTTTACAACGAAAACCGCAAAATAAAAATACCGATATACATTATTTGATTTAGAGCAATTTAGCGACCTTAGTTAACTTTCAATGGAAGTAGATCGAAGAAATCTCATTTTTTCTTATACAATTGTTATATTTATAAATCGTATATAAATAAAATAAATATATGACATCGTTTTACGATTGATGGTGAAATCGAATCAGAACGTCAAAGCAAAAGATTGACTAGCGTGAAAGCGTTTGACATGCGATTAAAATTCAATCACGCTAAACATTTTACGTAATATAATGAAAACCCTTACCGCAACCAAGCCTTCCTCTTCGCAAGGTACGTCCAAGTATGTGAAGATCATCTCAATCCTTTTGTCAGCATCGGCGATCATATAAATGCCGCAAACGGTTGTGTCATCGCTCGGAGACTTATAAAAGAAATGACCCTCCTCAGACGTGACCAGCATGCAATCTATTTAATAACACAAACATAAGTATCGAATTTATATTAGAGGTCATCGTTGTACACTAAAAGCTTCGCAGTTTACCGGTTATTTAGCGAAAGCTCTTCGAATACTTAGTAGCCATGGAAACCCACAAGCTTTCGCTGGAGCTTTGTGTAATTGAAGCGAACCGTTGCACCGGTAGAGGTTTGTTTTATTTTTCGAATACGTGCTATAAAATCACGATTGTATATTTTTTTCCTCAATAAAAAAATAGAAAACCGATGGATTGTTTACAGAGCAGGTGCACATGACGTTTCATACGAGCGGCAATTATTTTTTGAAAGGCAATCAAAAAACATAGCTTGTATACGAAATATGAAGTAAAATTAATTAAACGTTATGTTTAAATTATTATTTTATTTCTGCGTTTAAAATAATCTTTGAGATAATTTTTAATAATGGCTTTGAGAAAAATAACCATTTTAGTAAAATAAGTTAAAATTCTTTGTAGTAGAATTAAAATAATTGTAACCAATTTTATTACAAAAAAATCATATGTTTGGCATTTAAGACAGAGTTTGTAATACAAGTAATTAAAACGGATAAAATTTACTTTGGGACTGATATTTTTAATTACGAAAATTCCGTAATTTAAATTGACGAAATATTATAGGTATATAAATTTAAATACATTTATTTAAATAGGATAAACATTACATTTTTTATTTTTTTAGAATGCTATGTCAATTTTAATACAAAATATTAAAAATGGGCTAGATTTTTTATGGGGATCGTACAGTATAATGGTTTCCAAATATTTGTTATTTTCAACTAATGATAACAAATAGGTAACGATAAAATATTCTAATTTATTCGTAGGGGTATAAAGAAGCAAAAAATATAGTTTGAGTATTAATTGCAGGTATAAATCTACATACATATATTTATATACAATATATATATTTATATGTTAACAATTAATGTATATTTAAAAAAAGGTACATTTAGCACATAGAAAATGCAAACTATCCAAGTTGTTGTAACACACAAAGACTAAGGATATAAAGTTGTTCTTAAAGTTGGTCAGCTTTTAGTGCTATAAATTAAAAATTTCAAAATATTTTACTACATATATCAACGAATACTTATAGTTGAACCAAAATTTCAATAGCAAATAGTTAAAAATTTGACAACTATTTATATATTAATTCTCATCAGTGATTTTATGCTATACATTTTTAGAGAAATCTTGAGAAAAAGTCAATCTTCAATCATGGGAATATTTTTGAATAGCATACTAAAATTAATAATTCAAAATATAGTCAATATCACTACTATATATTATTTTCTTTCAGTCTTACTGTAAAAATATTTTAATTTACCTCCTTGAATTTTAACCACTAAAGTTTTATTATTTCATTAAATTACACCAAATCATAACTGTAAAAATAGTTATACTGCTTATTATGTTTATATTATAAAATATTTTTTAATATTTTTTTGCAGATGCGCATTGACTGTGAGAATAGAAATTGTCGCATATACACGTTAAAAATGCGATAAATAAATATGCTATTATCCTATACAACTTGCCAAGAGATTTTGTACCTCTCGATAAAAATTTTCAAAAATTTAGCAACCCTAACGGTCGGTCAGTGCTTTTCTATACCCAAAACATATATTGCTTTGCTAAAACGGACAACCTGTGGAAGAAAAATATTGCTAAAATATCATTTGTTTAGACATTCATGCAATGATTTTTATATTAAATACAACAAAAATGAAAAAAATCTAATTTCACCCTCAGATCATTGTTATTGGTGCACACGTCGAGAATTGGCGAACAAAAGAACCCCTTACATATAGATCAAGCGTATATAAGCGGTTACATTGGAGACTATATTAGTCCATAGAGCTTTTAGTATACGCGCATACATAACTAATATTAAAAACTTCTATGAGCTACTACCGATTACGCATAGCTACGCAAAGTACCGAGCGAGAAAGCAGCCGCTTCCCTCTTCACGTCTACCTTGGTCCAGCTAGCCAGCTTCGAAATCTAGATTTTAGCAAAATCTTTCGAGACGATTGGATTATGCATATACACGTATACAAAACTACGTTAGTACATGATTCAAAACATTTTTTAAAAAACATTGCTAAGACTATTAAATGCACACGAATATCAATAATATAAGTAGCATAAATAGAAGATTATTGTATAATTGCTTATACTAATGATTTTCAGAAGAATTTGATTATTGATTTTACGATAACAAAAAAAAACTTCAGAGGTTATGACTAGTTTTCAATATTTAAAAGAGCGAATTAAAAAATATATTTTAAATTTGCAAGAAGAAGAATTAAATGATTTTGATTATAAAAAGATTACTGCATAAGTAAAGCTACATTCGAAAGAAAATTTACATATTTTTTTAGATAAAATTGTAAGGCACAGACGTGTATAAGAAAAAATATGTAATATGTGAGTTATAATAATTAAACTAAAAATGTATATGCCTACAATAAAATGAGCTCTCGCGTGATTTTATACATACATCAATGAAAATTGAAAGTATTATTTTTATAAATGCAATAACATCAATACTTTATTTACAATACATACATATAAAAACCATATTAATACTTTATGAAATACTCAAGCTTAGTTTTCCTATAACATAATTAGTTATTGAGTAAAGGTATAAATATTATTTTAAGTTTAATCGTTATGGAATGAATATTTTAATACATTATAATGACTTTAATAATAATTGCAAAAGTTGTGTTTACTATAAAAATATTTAATATACATTTAAAATAGATGAGGGGAGAAATTGAAGAAAAAATAAAAGCAAAAGAGCTTTATAGATTGAAAACAAACTTATAACGCCAACCTCAAAGTTTTTTTTATTACTAGTCGATGTCGGCGAATTTACGATGAAAAATCTTCGTAGGTTATTATTAAACTTTTTACCGCCTTAGCTACGATAGTTTCTCTGACAATGTCAAAAGGTCCCAATAATATATTGATATATTTTTACCTTCTTTGAAATTTATGATGTGGTGTTCGAGTTTGTTTTCGTCCCTCCTCACTCTGAACAAATTGGCGCTCGGTGAAAATTGGCCTAAGCGTTTCGAAGTCGAAGGTGCTGTGTTCTGAAATCAAATTTAAATACACGAAATATGTCAAAAACACGCTTTTAATTATTATCAAAGTGTGAACGCGTTAAATTTCGATATAGATGTGAACGAAATATTGGGAGAATAATAGAATTTTGACCACTCGCATAAATATGCTCTTTTCCATTTGATTTTTATTAGTACTTATGTATATTTATTTTTTAACATTTAACAATAAAAGCTGATTCAAGTTTTTAGTTAAAAAAATGTGTTGACAGTTTGAAACAATATTAAAAAGTATATTTCATAAATAGATTGCAAATATAAAATGTACGTAACAATAGCTCATTAAAATAAATACAAATTTGTAGCCCAATTTCTTGTAGCAGTATCTAATTTTAAAATACACAATTTATGTTTATCTATTGCTGCAGTAATTCATTACCTGAATTGTTAGTATTACATTTATTAAATATTCAAAACTGAATCATTTATTGTTATACAAACGCCTTAAATGCTTACGCTTCTGTGAAATATTCGCCACAATAAATTAATTAATTTTTATATATTTCACTTATATATGCATATATATGTATATATGAAAACATAAACATTACATGGCTACTATTCTAGCTAAGTAGAAAATGTTTTAATATCAACTGTATGATGATTGATTCATATCCAACTGAGAACCGATACATAAATAGGAGTAAATATATTTTAGCAGACTGCGTATTTATTAGCAAGTATATGTATATCAGTAGTAATTTTCTAATTACAAAAATACATTATAATGTTATTATTATATTATATATACATAGTAAAATATATCATATTTCAACTATATATAAAACTTGCTATTGTTTTATGATATGATAAAAGCCTCACTTTCTCAACGGTGTATGCAATATATTACGTTGTCCTTTGAGAATAAATACACGTGTATTCGCAAATATAATATCTCACATAGGTTATGAAGAACAATATTTGATAAATACAAAGTAAATATTATTGAAATAATAATATAGGGAAAAAAACTTTACAGATACGTTTTTATTACTTTTTCAATATAAAAATATGTTGCTTTAGATACGATGTTAAATTGTATACAAAACGTATTTTTTTACACGTGTTTTTATTGCGTTTAATTCGGACAGAAAAAAAATATGCACTGTAAAGTAAATATGATTGATTTATATGTAAATATGAATTATTTATAATAGAGATTATTAATTTTCTGTTGTATGTATATATAATATGTATACCAAAACATTTGTTAAATTTTAAATGAAATTTTGTAACATAAATATAACCCAATATTAATACTTGAAAGGTTTTTATTTACGTTTTTAACTATATAACATGTTTTTTATTAATAAAGAGATACAAAGACAGTTACTGTATTTTTGTGTATTTTATATGAAAAGTAGACATATACAATTGGTATATAAAAGTAAAGCAATTTTTAAATCCCATAATAAGAGCTTTCTTTCATGCCTGATCAGACTTTGAAAATAATGAAAATTGCTACGTTTTTATTACATAATGAAAAATAATATGCGAGTTACCTGAAGGCAAAAAAGGTTTTACGTTCGAGCATCGTTGTATTTAATCTGCACTTTAAAACTGGCAGTTTTATTTCATTTTGTATTTAAGTTCAAATCAAAACCGCATTAAGTTCACTTCGTATATGAAATTATGGCAATCAGCAATCCTTATTTTCTCTCTTTTGATGCAATTAATTTTATATTATGTATAATAAGACAAAGGCAAAGAAGCTCGTTATGTATGGAAATATGTTCCAAAATTGTTTTCGTTCAATGTCTAGAAATTTCATTTTCACAAAGCTTATAATGATGTAAAATTTGCTGCACAAACCGCTAGCGTTGTTAATTAATTTACCTACGGGTTCTGTGTAATTGACGTATTTTCTAGAGGAAAGCGTTTCTTTCTAACAAATTGGTAAGTCGATATTTTAGCTTGAGCTTGAATTTCACACACTTGACATTTGAGCTTATTGGTTGTTCCAAAATTCTAAGTTGGGTAAGTCTACTTCTGAACATAATGTAACTGAATTATTTATTTGTAAATAGCATCATTTTTTTACGAAAATTAATAATATTTTCGAAGAGTTTTTAAGCCGGTAATGGCGATCGGATGCTGTCGTAAGTGGACGCGAGACGAGATAGCTAATCTATTATTGAAAGTACTGAAAGGCGAGAGCTTTTGTCTTTCATCGAAGTGCAAACAAAACCACACTATGCCAAACTATATATCAAAGAAGAAAGATACTCAAAGTTTTGCTGTGAGAAACTTTACCAAAGTAAACACGTTCTCAATAGGCGTGCTAGGACGTGTATGCAAGTTTTGAAGATGCACTTGATTATACGCTATTATATTCGGTAAACCTGCTCATTAAAATAGCAAACAAGGATATATAGTCGTTAATAATAACCAGCAGCGTAAAAATATTAATTAACAGAGAGATTTCTTATTAATTTAATAATGATACTTAGTGGGCACAAAAAAAAGAACTCTTAGATATCACCGAGTAAATGCTGATGTAAAATCAATAGGAAGAGAACGATAAGTACACTTGCTCACTAAAATTATATTATATAATACAAAAAAGTAATCGATATTGTTAAACAGCATGTATATTTTAATTAATTAAATTAAACTTGTATCTAGCTAATGATTATAGCAATAAGAAAAAAACAACATTTAATTGAAATTTGTTCTTAAATTAATTCAAGTGGTTTTATGATTCCCCCTCGGATTAAACAAGTCAATTTTTATTTCTACTATTAAATATAAAAAATAAATAAACATTAAACAACTTTAATCGTTCAAGCATATTATTATTATGTTAATAATATTCTCATTGCCCTAATAATGTATTTTTATCTGCAATTGATTTTTTGTTGTATTTATATTTATTATTTTTTTATCTTAGACAGTTAAATTAAATTGTTTTTTCAATGTTAAATTAATTTGTAACTAGTTTACATTATCATATTAGCCATACATCTATAATTCGTAATTAAACATTTAGTTTTATTTGTAAATAATTTTTAAGTGCATTGTTTTTGAACCATTTTTGTGTTGTAATAATTTGTATATTTGATTTTTTTTTCAATATGAGCTGTTGATTTTGCAAGTGAGGTAAGTCCATTTTATTAAAGAAAAGAGTTAGAGCTAATTTTCATTAGAAATTATTTTAAATTTCTGTTTTCAATCAATTCACAATCATGTCTGTAAATAGCAGTGAAAAATTTTTACTAGGTAGTAATATATTTTGGTCAATGATATTGTTTGTTGATTTTAAAAGTAAGGCAAGTTTACTCAAAATAAAATAATTTTAATAAAAATGGAAAAGCTTGCTATGTTAGTTAGTTTCCATAGTTATGAGGAAACAATTTTGAAATCTTACAGACTAATGGTTTTACACAGAAGTGTGCAAAGAAAAGAATGCGAGGAACGCAAAGGTCTTGCAGTTTTAAATATTATTTTGATACCAAAGAAGCAAATCGTGATCTCAATGCTAAAAATTTTGGATAAGATTTTTGTGGTAGAATGGAAGGTTTCTCCATGAAAACAAATAAGGAAGAAGTAAAACGCGATAAGGAACACATTGAGAGTATTCCTTAATCAGAAAGCCATTATACAAAGTCTTACAATCCAAATAAAAAATATTTTAACTTTGTATTATATATATATATTGTTTATAAAATGTACAATTTATACGTTGATAAATATAAAGAAAATAACACAAGTTATGTTAAGGAAAAAATTTATGGGAATATTTTTAACAAATAACTTAATTTTCACTTTCATCATCCACGTAAAGACACGTGCCAAAAATGCAATTCGCTCAATATGCAAATTAATATGCTACGCAATATTGAAGAAAAAAACAAATCTGATGAAACAACAAGAATTTCATTCAAAAGATGCCGAGCTAGATAGACAAAAAAAACAGAAAACTATTTTGCCTTTACATTTGATTTGCAAAAAGCACGACCCGAAATTATCATATTAATTTTCTGTTTCATACTATAAACGAAGCATGTATGTTTTAAAACAAAATTTTCACAATTTACATGATGATGAAATTCATATGTAGGATCACAAGAAGTAATTTCTTGTTGTTTAAAACATTTACAAAATGTGACAATTCGAAAACATATGTGTACGACTAGAGTCTCCAATTCGAGTAATCGAGTACTCGATACTCGAGTATACTCGTCTATTTTTCAAGTACTTGATAATCGAGTATTTTGAAAATTACTCGATTAATACTCGAAATTAAAAAATTTTGAAATATTTCAGAAACAAAAATAATTTTAACTCGGTCCGGTAAAGGTTAACGTCTTGCTTTTATTTGGCGTTTATGCCCGAAGTCCCGAGTTAGAGCGGTTACTATCAGGTATAATTTTTTCATAGTTCCATAGTTGCATAGTTCCGGTCGTCGGCTATGTTAGTGGTTACGACAGAGAAATTTCTTTTGTGTTTTCTGTTCGACAGTCCCGACTTATCTAATTAATGGCAATGAACAATATGAAATATCAAAAAAATTTTTTTTAGGTTTTATGACAGGCAGTTGTAGCGTAAAGTGTTGTAAATTGTTTATACTGATCCCATAGCTTAAAATATAAATCAAAACAATTGTGTGTTTTAAAGGCATTTAAAGTAAAGTCAGTTCTTTGCGAACCGTTTAGCTCTAGAGTGAAAGGGATTCACCCAAATAAATCTTCGAAGGATATAGATTTAAATTCTTCGCATTAATTAGAAGGAGTAGAATATTGTCTATTGTTAAGAAAAAAATCTATTCAAGAAAAATTACAAAATGCTATTTTGTCAATAGTTGAAGGAAATAAGAGAAAAGCAGAGAAGGGAATGAAAGAAAAGAACATAAAAAGAGAGTTCAAAAAATTTTATATCTATAAAAAGCGAACAGATATAAATTAGAAGCCTTATCCAACGCGTTAATGACAATAAGACCAACATCAACAGCAACGGAAAGGGTTTTTTCCATAACGGGAATAATAAAACCAAAGGTTAGCAGTAATATTAAATTCGAGACACTTTTTGCATTATTGTTTTTAAAAAGTATGTTCGTGAAGTTAAAATAATTGTAAAAATTAACATACTAAGTATTTTATTAATTTATTTATATGTGCACGAATTTGAATAATAGCTATTTTGGTACATTTGGTAAATACTCGAAAGTACTCGAGTACTCGAGTATTTTAAAATTTTAATATTCGATACTCGAGTAGTTGATGGTTCGAGTAATTGGAGACTCTAGTACTGACCAAAATAGAAATATAAAATTGGCCTTAATTTGGATGGAAATTGTTCGGTTTAGCAATATAGATATTATTGACAATAAATTCTTAATATCAGGACATTCATTCTTACCAAATTATTGCGATATTGGTGTTGTAGAAATTACTATTCTAAAAAACAAAAATCTGTACATTCCCGACGATTAATACAAACATGTCGCAAACAAAATCCATTTTCACTACACGAAATGAAAAGTGAATACTTTTATTCATCCAAACCTCTGGAGGAGGCAGTTTTGAAATGTACCAAAAATATTGGTGGTGAAACTTGCTCACTTGCTTCACTTGCTGAAAATATTCTGATACGAGTTATAAGAAGAACGCCGTGTATATTAAATTATAAAACAGCAATCGAAAGTGATTCACAATTAAAAACGAATGATTTATCGCCAAAACGGTACGCCAAAGATTTTCGACATAATAACATTGCTATCTTAAATGGAAAAACTAGGCATATTGCTGAAGATTTGCTAGATATATTGCCTTATAAAAATATGATGGATTTTTCCTTTTTGTTGTTCGCTCTTTTCTATAAAATAATATTAAGCTTTTTATTTAATGCACCTATTCTAAAAAAAGTATTAACTGTTGAGTTAAAATAGAAAAGTAAAGAAATAAATTATTCTATTTTTTCTTATTAAAATTAAGCCCTTGAAAACAGGAAATCAATATGTTCATAAAATCATTGCTTTTTAAAGTGAGGTAAGTTCATTGGGCCCTATTAAAAAATGCAAAAATAATTATAGTATTTTCAATTTTCATGAAAAAAGACCGTAAACAATATGTATAAAATAAGTCTATTATTGCCTACTAATATTTTTAAATCAGTTCAAACGCAAACCTTTAATTATCCATCAATTACATTATATGGACTTGCCCCTTTTTCAAAATCAACGGCTCATATATCGTTTATATGCATGTGAATAAAAGCATATATTATAAATAATATGTAATCTAAAATTGGACTACTGTTATATATTGTGAGATATTACCAACTTCTTAGATTTCGTATACATAATTTATTTCACATTTCTTAAGTAATTACTAAATCAATTTAACCCTATATTACCTAATTTATGCCATGATAGAGTGGTTTAATTCAATCAAACATTAAGTATAATTTATGTGAAAGAAAAAACAATATATTGTACTACTATATTATTATACATTAAAATGTTTTAGAATAGGGTTACTCTACACATATTATAATATAATTAAGTTTTATGTATACTCTCAAACTTAATGCGTCATAATGAATTGAATTTAGCAATATCGAGTAGATATAAGCTAATGAAACATTTAATACATATTATATGGTTGTCATGCATAGCATTTTAAGTATTAGCTCATAATATATATTATTAAAAGGTACGATGGGTCATAAAGGTCACAAATATATATTCGCTATTGTAAATTAAATCTTAAATAGTTTCAACTAATAAATGTAATGTTTATTTTCAATTATTGTAATAAATGCAGTTTTAAAAGTAAATAAAAAAACATATTTTTAGAATCATTGAAACATTTTAAGAAAAACTTGGAAAACATCAATATAAATATTAGGTAATCCAGAAATAAATGTCGTTTTTTAACGAAGCAAGAAAATTACTTTTTAATTTTAATAATTAAAAATATAATACTTTCTCTCCTACATCTCGGTTAATTTTGAAAATGTTAAATGGCTTTGATGCAAAATATTCCGATAGCTCTTTTTCATTTTTTCATCCAGAAAATAAGGTGGATGAGATAAAACCTTCCAGCTAAGTTCATTGATGTTATCAATAGTCAAATTGGGCACAAGTGTGAACGCGCATTGTCGTATATTTAATAATAATTTAATAATTATAACGGACTTATTTTATTTTTTTATTGATTATAATACACTTTTATTTAAATTATAAAATATTTATAGAATGCATATAGGGTTAATACTAAGATGAAAACGAAACTGAACTCAAAAAATATCAAGAAAAATTGGTTGAGAATAAACACATTGAATAATTAAGTCGATTTAATTAATTGCAAACAGTAAATCTACGTTTCGGATGATCGTTAGCAAACCACAGTCTCTGTAATGTCACTTCAATATAGAGCGACATCGTTAGAGAATTGATAAATTATATCACGAAACATAGGAAATTGAACCACGATTGTTATATATCAAATATCGTTATTAATAGACTTCGAAAGCGCATCCTTGAACATAACTGATTGTACGGTTAGAGAGTTAAATTATAATTTCCAAATTATATCAAGAGTTTACATAGTAACATTATTTGGTATTTAATATTTAGCAACGAGCAGCCTTTGATCATCTCACTGAATCATTTTCTAAAATAAACAATAAATTTAAATATATTAATATTAATGTAATTTAGGCTATCAATCTACATAATATCTTTATTCTGTCACATTCACCCTTTCGTATGTCCATATGGTAGTAGTTTTTTTATTTATTTTTAATATATTTGTATTATATTATACTATGTGAGAGTTTTTAAAATATTTGTGAAAAAAAAAACTACATATTATTTAAATTTGCGATATATGTTATTCGAATTATATATGTAAGAAAAACCACATTAATGTGTAGGTTGCAGTATCTTAATTTAATATTTACATGAAAGACAAAAATAATTATACCTCCTTGTCAACTCGAGCTTCATACTAACTAATTAGTGTGTAATTAGTACATACCAAACATGCGGGATTAAAGATGAATTAGTTATACAAATACACTTATTAATTATTACAACTGTATTATAATATAATACATAATAAAGTTTAAATTTGATCACTGTTTAATTTCCGTTCCGTGCTATTTCCTATTTGTGCAAGCCTCGTAAACGTTAACGGATATGAAAGCCTGTCGCCATAGTAACTAATAAAATGAGGTAGAATTCTACCGTTTTTGTTTTATTATTTTTCAAATGATGTTATAGGTAAAGGATTCTTCAGTGTTAAAATAAAAAATCATAAAACTGGAAAGACATCTGCGAAAAAATACAATGCGAAACTTTTTTGTATGTATGGCTACGCGTTTTCTTTGATCTGATTATAAATAAGCGTATTATATTATATTTCATTGAAAATATCACAAACATACATCGTGAAAAAATAATAAATAAAGCAATATTTACTTTGAAATTTAATATACAAACATGTTTTGCATAAATATAAAATATTACGTTTAGTGTAACTAAAAGCTAAATATATAATTTATAATGTATGAGATATTCATATCAAAAATTCTCATTACATATTTGTATTAAAGTTAAGCATAGCTTATTTTCGTAAATAAACTATTTCGATCAATGGTTTTTATTAGTTTATGGTAAATACTAATTTATAACATATTAAAATAAATTTGTTAGATCATGCGCTATACATTTAAATTTTAATTATATCATATAATAAACCACTAAATGTAATGTTTGTAGCTATATGTATATGTATATAAATAAATTTTATAATAAAGAAGATACTCATAGAGATTTTAATACAAAAATAAAACCTTTTCCTCTAATTAACAATTATAATATTATACTATTATTAATTGTTTTTGACCCTTTTTAGAGCCCTTTTTACCTATCAAGAGAGAAAATCATATTTTAAATTTACTTTTGTAATTTAATTTGTTTTGAATTAGTTTTTAATTAAATATTGAGTAATCTCGAAATAAATGTTTTGACTGTTGATATCTGAGTACATGCCTTACAAAATTTGGCACTAAAATTTACAAAGGCAGATTTTTTATCAAAAGAACAATTTGTACGAAATTGCGTGTTATATGATTTAAAAAAAACAATTTAAGAACTACGGTTAATAATAATATTTGTAAAGTGGTAAGTAAAAATTAAGATTAAAAAATTGATCGACTATTGGAAAAAGGTTATATATATTTAAAATCAATTAAATTAAAATAAACATTTAATTGCTTCATTAAAAAAACGATTGAGGTAAAATTAATTACAAACATAGGTGTATGTATATTAAAGACGTGTTGAGCTAGAAATTAATGTATTATACTTGTGCAATAATATTAAAATTAGACAATACAATTAATTAGAATAAATAAATTATCTGCATCGTGATGTAATATATTTTTTAAGAACAGTGCTTCAATTTTATACAAATATTCTATAGATAGTAATATTTTAAAATATGTTACAGCTATGAGAGACTGTTAAATAACCGAGAAAAATATTTTAATATAAACCTACTTTAAATGTATGATATATATAAATTTTATTTTAAGACTTTGAGATTCGACTACGCACTTCTTACAAATTTAAATATATCTATACTATTAGGTTACTATACATAGCACTTGTTAAAACTCCAGTGGAATTTATTTATTTATTTTATCTGGTCAACAAAATACTTTCTGCAAACTATTATGAAAATAGGCATATTTTTCAAAGTGCCTTGGAAAATCTATAATCAAAAATATGTGAGGCTCAAAAAAACATATGGGATTTAATTGGCTATTGATGTTACTCACAATGTGCTTAACTCTTCTTCGGCTTCAACAATCAAACATGGCTTAATTAACTTAAGACCGGTAAATAGCTTTCTTTTATTATTTACTAAATGAGTTTCACGTGAACTGACTAGTATTTTATTTTTGCAAAGACAATCGTTGTAATATAAAAGTCTAATTTAAACTTCCTAACTTTTCTGCGAGTTGTGAATATCGTGTCAAGTGCTTAGTCTGGTAATGAATATATATTGTATTATTTTAGTACAGGTATGTGTTTATTGCACAATAAACATAATACATTGTCATATAATTCGATAACAAAGTGATTCTTCTTACATAACATATTGAATAATTACGGATTATAAAATAATAATGAAATATCAGTAAGTCACAGTAGAATGCGAAGCAATAGGAGCACCACATACGATCGTATCTCGCAACTCTTTAATTCGACGATTGGTAGTTTCATTACGGCGAATACTTTGAAATGTAAAACTGCTTTATTGTATTACATGCAACTTTTAATAATAGTAAATGTTCATTTAATTTTAAACCAGAAATTAATCCTAAAGCAATAATTTACTTAAATCATATGATAGTCAAAAAATGTTTTATAGATTCGATAAGCATTTCCCAAATTCTGTATAACTGTTTAGTATATAAAATACTGGAATTAATAAAATAAAAATACGTCTTTCGATCTATCAACATTTTGTATTTAACAAGTATTTGGATATTCAATATTTTTTAAAACATGTAAAGACAAATAATGTAAAACATCTTAAAGTACCATATAAATGACTAATTGTATCGAAAAACTAATTGTTGTAAAAAAATAAAATTGTATACAATAAAAAAATGTAGACTAAAAGGACGAAATAATTTATATTGCATTAGTAGTTACTGTTTTTCGTATTGAAGTTTTATTTTAGCAACACACAATTGTTACAAAACATTGTTCACTTTTCTCGTTTTATTATTTATTTTGTATATGTATATTATATATTAAATTTTCGCATCGATAGAAAGCTGTTAGATACTATATTTATATGCATTTAGAAATATAAAATAAATAGTATCTGTAAGATTGAAACTGATAATGCCAAAAACTTAAATATGTACTAAAAAGTCGTTTTCTTTAAAGTTTAAGATAATAAGGCTTAAAAATAAAATTATACGTCAATATACAGTGTTTTAATTATATATATAAAATTAAAATTAAAATAAATATATTAAGTAAAGTTCACTGAAATAATTCTCAGTTAAAATTAATAGTTTAATTAAAGATACAATACATTACTGAATTTGAAAACTTTTTTTGCTTAAAGATTTATTACTTGTTTAAAAAAGTTTGCGCAAAATTGTCTCCGTTCACGCAAAAAAACGCTCGTGTAAAAACTCTACTCGGAGATAAGAGTAAAACAAAAAAAAGTAAACATCACCAGACAATTGTCTTATCACTGACCTGATAAGCCGGCTGGCCCGTGACGAAGTAAAGAGCTACGTTGAAATTGAACAAGAATGCTACGGCGGCACGCATTGTCACCCCTGTGTAATATTTTCCCCTTCGAAGAAATTCGTAGTCACAGTCAAAAGTCGCGTTTAGTTCAGAGAAGAAGAAACATTTTTTCACTCGAGGGGTTTGGAGGTTCGCAGGCTCCGCTGGTGGCAGCCCTTGTGAGGTCTGGAGCGTTCCCGGCGCCCCTCTTATACCGACGCCTCGACCAGGGCGCAGGCCGTAGGCGTTGCCTTCCACCCCGGCATCCTTCGACTTCAAACGATAAACCACCCCGTGAGACACGCGACTACTTTAAAACCACCCCCGCGACAATGCACAATCACGATGCACACCACCCAAGACACAGTGATATTAATTTGTATTTTAAAGTATTCCAAAATTGCTCGATTTGCGCATCTCGATTATCTGGTACACGTTCATCTCGTGCATAGGTATCATATCACTCACTGCGTAGTTAATATACTGATTTAAAAACTCTAAAGGCGAACCGTTCGAGCTGAGCTCCAGCGCCTGACTCCGGAGGCTAAGGTCTTGTTTTCAGTCTTTGGAATTTTTTTGTGTTCACTACGTATGAAAATATGCATGTACATACACATCGATTTTCATCTCGTGTAAATTTGCTTAGAAATAACGTACGTTCTCTTATCTGTGTACTCGCTTCACGGCGACAATTACAATCTATGATAATTTATATGTAAACGTGTATATTAATATGTATTTTGTATATTAAAATATTTAAGTTTACTCTGTCTTATTATTTTTCTAGGATTTTTATAAATACATACAGTAGGCTTCTGCTTCTATCTAAATCCTACATGAATATCAATTATCTAAGAAGGCTTTGTTGAGTTTAAAGTTTTATTACGTACTGAGAAAGATACATAATATATTCTCGAAACCAGAGAAGCATACTGAAGTGCAGATCTTATTTTACAGGCTTTATATTTTTAATTTCCTTTTACGACAATATATATTACATATTTTGTCTATTACTTTTTATTCTAAAGTGAGAATCAAGTATTTTGCCAGTATAGGGCTTTGCCAATGATAAGAGAATATTTAAAATAATTTAGTGTGATTTTTAGTGAGCTATTTGTCAAAACTATTTTAATCATAACTGTTTCTGTATTTTTATATAATATTAAAATACAGAAACTTAGAGAAACGTCTTGGAGAGGATCAATAAACTCACGCTTAAATTGATAAATATTTTGAATTAATATTGTAAACCATTTTTCTAATATTTTATTTAAATTGAATTATTAATATTTATATTATTGTCCAAATTGTATTAAAGCGTTAGTACTATTATAGTTTTTAATAAATAATATACCATATATAAATAGTATTTAAATTTGTCTATACATACTAGCGGTATAAGTCGATGACTCATACCTGAAGGACCTGGGTTCGAATCTCATATGGAGTTTTTTAATTTCGATCGTGTCTGGGAGATCAAAAATAGTGATAAATATATAATTTTTTAATAACGTGATAAAAATAAAATCAAGGTACGTCGTACATAGTGATATATATTAATTGTAAACTGTTGTAATAGTTGTTTAATAAAATAAGTTTTATACTAATTTTAGTCTGACGGCTTAATAATTACGTAGTAATTGTTTATTGTAACATGTAGGGCTAACGCCTGTTATGTTGCAGTAAAATATTTATAATAAATAAATATATGTGTAATGCAAGCGTGGACATTGAGATACTTTTCTTCTCACTCGCTCGCGTGTTAAGGGACGAGAGTGAGTGAGAGATAAGGGTATGCAATCCGTATGCCCGTATCTCTCACTCACTTTCGGTTTTTAAATATTTTTTTGTTTGCTACGTATTTTAGCATTATTAATAAAAAATATACATCTTAAAATTTATTGTTCGCATATAAATTCATATAGCAATATTTTTTTAAATATATCCTTCTTATTATATAATACTTGTATAGTATTGTATTAAATATATTTTAATCTTTAGCAACAGGTATAGTAAGATATACAAGTTTTTTATGCAATGTAATATTACTATAAGCTAGGGAATTAATCGTTAATTATGCGTATAATATAATACATACTCAGGCATTATAGTATTAAAGCATGATCCTAGAGCTTCACCGACTGACCCTAATCAGTTGTGACAGGTTTATAATAGAGAATTTCACTCAGTAAGACATTTATTGCTAATATCTTATAAGTAATAATATAGCATAACAATACTATTCTATATCGTAAATAATTTTAATAAGTATTGTCCATTGAAGAGTTACAACAGAAATGAATTCCATAGCAATAGTCCATTATAAAAAATATTGAATTTATAGGTTGGTTGTTGTTTTTAAAGTAGATTTACAATATTTACGGCAGAAGCTATGAACTTTAATATTCAAGAAGAAAAAAATTATGATGTATCGTCGAGTTGAATATAACGCAAAAATTAAAAGAAAATACAATGTCTTGCCGTAGGAAAAAATATAATAGCTTTCGAGACTATGGGAAAAATACAAGAGTTCTTAGAAAAAAGGCACTCTTGGTTGACGGCTATGGCACATTTTAAACTTTGATGAACATCATAAAGATGCTTTTGATTGCTTCTCAAACTATGTACAAACTTAATGTGATTTTGCGCCATCTTGTCTCTAGCTTATTTTACACATTATGTGGCGTTTAGCGAGCTCAATTATTATAATTACATTAACGTAAACTTTAAGTTCCATGCATTCGAAAATTTTAATTAACGAGATAAACTCGTTTAAGTCTTGAACTATAATTACAAAGAAAATTTTGCGCTTTAACGTAAATATTTTAGCTAAATTCTAAACGTGAAAGTCGCAATGTCAATATGTGTATGTGGCGTATAGCAGGGAAAATGGATTTGGTACTTTCTTGATAATGTAACTCATTTACCAAAATTGTATTGACCTACTACACAGGAACGTTAAGATCTGACCCAAATAAATACGTATATACACGTGGGACCTTAAGGGATTGTAATCAAATATTATATATTTTTTATCGATAATGAATGGAATAAACCGAAAATGCAGAAGAGAGATTTCGAAGTATAATGGAATTATTTAATGCACCAAGGTTTTGAAATATTAATGCGATTCAATCAAATTGTATTCAATGGTTAAAATTATTCATCGACTCGTATAAGTATTATATTCATCGGCAAAGTGCTACTGAATTACCTATTGGTCCGCATCAAATAAATTGATTCAATGTTTTAATCCGATTTGTATAAGAAAACGTAATTGAATTTGATAATGTTAAATTTATATGTTACCTATGTATACAGTATGGTCTAATAAAATACGAACCAATTTTTTTTACGTTTAATTAAATTTAAAATAAAATATTTTACAAGTACAAGTTAAAAGGCGTAAACAATAGCCACTAAATACTTTTAAAGCTCATAAACATCAGTGTAATGAAACTATCGTGTCAGCAAGTATTATCTTTTTATAAAGAACATACTACATAGGCTTGATGTAACTGAATGTTTGATGTAAAGAGGAATGATGGCACAGAACAAAAATTTATTAAAAAACATGACGTATACATATGTATTTTGCCACATCGAAATTAAAAAAAGCCACTCTTAGATATTTTGGTTATCGATTATTCCAGGTATGCAATCACATATTTTAATCATTGTAAAATGTCGTCTATTAGATAACATCCAAGAAACTACACATATGTATATTGCGAGTCGTCACTCGGAACGGAACGATCTAGCTGAATTTATTTTGCTGCAATAATGGTTTTAATTCATTTTGCTGTAACCATGCCTCTTCAGCTAAGTAATTGACGCATCACAATCATTGTCACGCGATCGTCGTAAAATCAATATATAAAAAAATACGTTTTATTAACAATTACACGGTTTGATCGACATTAACCTCAATCTTCATACGTACTAAGTATATATATTACATGTTCATGTTTAAAACGTACCTAGTTCAGTCAAATCTAACGCATATGTGCATTAAATCGGAAGCATTGATAATGTTTATATATTATAAAATGAAAAACTCACATTTCGGCCTCGGAGCCCGTCGCCAAAGACTTCATTACGAAGATTGTCTCATGAATTCTTCTAATCCTCAACACATTATGTATATATTTAATTTTCATGGTTATAACATACTTGGTTAATTTGCAATCCTATTATTTAAATTCAGTCAAATCGAACAATGCACATGACGAATTAATGAAAATTATTGTCGCATAGCAAAATTTTATTTATAAATAATAATTATTTAAAGCTGTTGTCACGTTGATGTCAGCCATCTTGTTTTATATTTAAATGCTTGTTTTTCATTGGTCGAAACAACAGAATGCATTACTGGCGGCTCGAAAATTAATCGATTATTTCGATATTTAAAAAATTATCGATTAATCGATATCTTAATCTATAATAACAGTTAGGTTAGTTTAAATTGATACTATAATATTATTTGTCATAATCGAAAATTTTTAATTATTTATTTATATTTATATTACTAAATATTTTATTTTTTAATAAATATTTTAATTTTACAATGTTGTCAATGTGAAAAATATGTGCTTAATCAATCGATAAAATGTTGCCAATCACTGTATTCGCTATCGATAGCGTCATTGTGTCAGTCTATTATTTGCAGTCGACAAAAGCGCAGTGCTTTTCAAGCAGTTTTTTCTATTGCGCCATTTTTTTTACCATACAAACAGATTGCCGTTTTTTTTAATGTAAGTTAATATTCAAATTTAATTAATTATTACAGTGCTTTTCGACATCTGGAACCATTCAAGCTGATAACACAATAGGACGTGGGTTAGCAACCATCATTATGTTTTGCTTTCCCTGGTTAATTTATGAATTTAATTATATCTTATTTGACTATATTTGTGCATAAATCTTCGAATTTCATTTAATCTATGAAAGTAGAATATTATTTTTTCATTCACATAATACATATATTGCGTTATTGTGGTGAAAATAAAATACCGTAGACATCATACGTAAATAAAAATAACTCAAATGCTTCGCGATTGTGAAAGATTCAGTGTTTTTCAAGACAAATATGGATCTTATTTTATATTATAATAAATATACAGAATGGTAAAAAACACGTATTTTTTAATGTTGATATGAAAAATGTAAAAAAAAAACAATATTATACAACAGCTTCTTTCTCTCGCCTTTTGCTCACTCACAATCTTTATTTCTTAAACAATGTTTAAAACATATATTATTCCATAATAATTTACGCATCGGAAATATTTTTATGTTAGCTATTTTTTTATTAACTTATTTGGCTTAATAGCTTTTATTAAATTATTATATTATTTTCTAACTTATATATAAATACTTAAACATTCATCTTCAATATTTATTAAACATTTAACCATTCCAATACAGCAATCATACTTCTACAACTAGTAAATCTATTTTTATTTGAGACTACTATAATTGCCCTTTTTAGTAATTTTTGCATCAATTGTTTATCTAATTTATCAAACATATCTAATACTGTCGCACAATAATTAAAATGGGGCAATATGTTTATACTTAACATATTTTTCATTCCGGATAATATACCTATTTTTATACTATTTTTTTTTAATATGTAATTACAATGTTCCTTAAAATTTAATTTTGTATCTATATTTACTCCTATAATAATATTTTATATTATCAACTATTTCTATAAATATTTTAATATTATTATCTAACATATTTCTTATAATAAATAAACATACATTCAGTTAGTGGACATTATTTTTTAACCATGTTTCTATAATACTTAATTCATTATTTAAATTATGCATCACCTATGCAATACATTGATGTATTTTACACTTTTTTACAATATTAACTACAATATATTATTAATATTTAATATAAATATCAGTGGTCCCAATTCAAACCCCTGTGGTACACCGTGAGATTTTCTTTAGAACATGCATAACTTATTTTAATAATAACTATTAGGCAAATAGTATATATTAAAATAAATATGGTATATTTTTTATTAGAATAAAAAATGTATATTAAAACCATTAAGTACATAAATAAGTATGTATCTGAGAGATTAAAAATAGTGATTATTATACACTTATAATTCCGATCGATAATCAAAGATTATGTTTTCTTATATTTTCCTAATATTGTGATGAATATTTAAAATAAAATTGCGCTACGTCGTGCATAGTTACTTTTATTGATTGTAAGCTGTAATAATAGTTTATAATTAATTATATAAAAAATGATTTGGGTATGGTTTCTCACTATTTACTAAGTATGTTTTAATTGTTTTTTTTTTAAATGCATTGGTTTAAGGCCTTCCTGGTACAACGAAAAATTCACAATAAATTAATTAAGGTTAGCAATACATTAAAAATATACCACAATAGCAAATAAGTGTTAAACTATTTAATAAACATTATTTCCATACATTTCAGAATGAAAAATGTGGTTTTATATATTTGTATTATATATAATTTTAACATAAAAATCTGATAATAATATTTGAGATTATATCATGTAAGCTTTTAAAGAAAATATAAATAAATTATCTATATTTTTATGATTATCCCTTTTTATAAAATTATAAAAACACAGGTCTAATTATCTTGAAAACAAGTTTTAGTATTGTCATACTCATAGAAGTCATTATTTTCTATTTATAAACTAACGATCTGGTTAATATACAAAATTTAATTATGAAGAAATGTTTAATAAATTATGCATGCAAATGTGAATTATAAACTTTGTAGGCTAATTTTAGTATTTCTCCCACGGGCTACATAAAATATATTTGCGATTGAGGTTCTCTATAGTTAATATAATCATTTTAATGAGTTCTGAGCCTAGGAATGTACAATAGGCAAAATATCTACTGATATTTCAGCTATAGAAAAATTACAAAAAAACTTTTTTATTAATTTCCTTTTTTATATATACATTTATGTATATAATAGGCTTGAGTTGAACTTATTTTTTTATAACAATAAGGTTTCATAAATTATTATGTTTTATATGGCCCACGCTTTTTAATCTTTACGGAAGTATGACACAAAATACCGAAAACAAAGCTAGTAAAAAATACGTTTCTATGTCGCACAATATACAATGATATTACTAAAGTATTTTATTACATTCCATCTTAAAACCGTTATATTGTCAACAATAAAAAAATGTATATTATCAAAGTCCATTATGTCGTAAGTTTATTTGTCAATAATATTTTATACGGCGTTTGCTAATTGCGTTTTGCAATAAATTCCTTGTGACGCGACTTACCACTATTGTTGAGTAAATTTAAAAAATAAAATCATACATATTCAATTGTGCAAACAATATGATTCGCTAAGCACATAGTAGCTATATGTAGACAAAGGTTAAGACACTTTAAATAGTGTGATGATATAATGTTATCTGAGGCAAACAAGCGATAGTGGTGTTTTCAGACTGTATGCCGCTGGCTGTATTGAAATATCTTCAATTTTAATCAATTTACATAACGCGATATAGATTTTGTCCGACGGTGATATAAATATCTTGAGAGAGCAAAACTGTCTACATTTCACTTTTTTTATGGATGAGCGGTATTGTTCGTTATCGCTTTGAAAAATGACACATCTTGAATTTCATCGAACGAGCGCGATATGGTTCTGAGAAAACGTATTTTATACGATGCGCCAATACAATTCTTTATAGTGTGATTTTTACAATAAAATATAAAAGTATATTTTTTTTTAATTATTATGAGTAAGATTTTATACAAACGAATGTCCATTAAGAAGCTTAGCTAATCAAAAATAATTACTGAAAGAGGTCATCCGGAGTTAGCGTTAATAAGATTACCAAAGCACAAAAAATATAACGACAAAAAAGAGCACATTTTTCCGTTTGATTTAATGAAATAATTCATGGCAAAGGATTTTGCTTTATTAATATTTATTTTATACCATATTTAAATTTATTGTTTTAATATTATAATTATAAATTGTCAGACTTTAAAGACAATACACAAACTCTGCATATAGTGACGCAGCTTACTTAAAAACAATAAGCAAACTGTCGTGGTTATGATTTCTATACGGTTTGTCATGGACAAACAATGTATTTGTTCTTATTCAAAAGCGTAGTTAGATTTATATGCCATTATCGCACTCGAAACAAATACCATTCTCTTTAAGGACTGTAAAACCGTTAGATAGAAATAGTTTATTACCATATAGAAAAACACACGCATCGAATATATAAAGGCGTACCCAAAGGGGTAGGAATTTAAAAATCTCGTTTACCATTTGACAAAGCCGCTCTCATCAAACATCAACGATTTTAATAAATGTCAGCGAGTACTCAGACTTTATTCACTCTTTACTTTAGAACATCATCACGCACTCAGCACTTTACTTTGGACTATTATCTCAATGACCTACTACATTAATTTCGCTAGATTCATCCGGATTTTTCCGCACTCACAAAAAAAAATCCACTAAGCACCCAACTGACTGACAAAGTTACACTAAAACCAGACAGTATATTTTAAAGTTCATACAAACTGCATCAGAAACATATTGTCTAAATTAAATGTCAAGAAATATAATAACGTTCGTGTAATCTATCTACTCTGCTACGGTATGAAAAATACGTTTTAAAATTTCTCTCGAAAAGCTTTTTTTAACATAGATATCATATTATGCGTATTACATTTTTACATTGGTTCAATTAAGCTTGATATGGCATTAACAGTCAAATTATCGAACAAATTCTACTGTGGTATAATTGAAAAGTCATACAATTTCATAAGAAAATGTAATAACACGCTGCATATTAATTAACACATTAAATATGCACACGTTTGCTTACTATGAACATACCCGGAATTTCCGCGTTATCTACGTTAATCTCGATTTAAATCCAATGTAAATGCTGTTTGTACTTGATACTTACAAAATAAACGTCTGCATAATTTACATGTATCATTAACTCCTTTCAAAATTGGCGAAATTTTAGTTTTAATTATTAGTGGATGTTTGAAGCTTAGCTATTAATCATAATTATGGGTAGTTGAAATTTGATCGTTTATTTGTATTAGGTCATAATTTATAAACGCTATTTTTTAATTAATTAATATACTCGCGCTAATGGAAAGACAAATTTTTATTTATATGAGTCAAGTAGTTTTAACCTTTGTGAAAATAGTTATCAATTAGCAAAAACTTTAATCAGCGTAGTATGAAATATGATACAATTAAGAGATATCGTTTAATAATTAAAAATATTTTTAGCATGAAGGCATAATAAAAAAATGTATATTATAATTAATCAAAGGCGGCTTATACTTTAATCAAGTATATCAAAACCATCGGCAATTTTAATTTGAAATAAGATTTTGCTAATTAAATATACATATTTTTAATACAGTATGATATTTGATACTTTTATCTATTAAAATATTTATATCTTTTATAATAAATTTATAAGGTTTTAACGTGTCTTTAAACTGTCGTTTTTCACAATGTAAAAACACTCACTTATATTTATTAGTTTATGATAACCATAGCCAAGCTAAAATCAGATAAAGAAAATACTAAAAAATATACATTGTAATTGCCGAAATTACAGATATATTTTTTTAAGTGAAAACAGTTAAAATATTACCGTGCATTTTTTGCAATAAATGTATATTTTGATATAGATATGTGCTGTGTCTTCTTTTCATAGTGGGGCGTAAAAAAAATTTTAAAGTCGTCCCAAAAATCAATTCCAGCTCTTGGAGATTCAAACTGTCAAAGTAAATTCGGCTGTGAAGATTCATTTGGTCAATTTGATTCGAGCCTCGAAGCATTGTTAGTATAAGTGAAAGTTCTGATGAAAGTCATTCGGCAGTGTTGTGGCATAGATCGGTGACTAATACCTGAAAGACCTGGGTTCAAATCCCATTTTTTTAATTTCTAACGTGTCTATGATATCATTATCAGGATGATAGATATTTTTAATTTTAAGAATAATTATAGAGATGAATTATATGAATAAAATGGAGCAAGTTTGTGCATAGTGGCATATATTAATTATAAGCTGTAATAATAGTTCATAATTAATAACATAGATATCACTGTTTAACGGACTTTGCTTTTAGTCTGATGTCCTATTGTCTACTTAATATTGATTGAAGTGTTTATACCGTTGTAACGTATTAGGCTAATGACGATTATGTTAGAATGAAATATTTACAATAAATAAATACAACCGGGGGAAGGGAAGGAAACTAAACTTCCTAATATATCTCGATCCCATGACTCAGAAAATGATTTAGAATGGAACTAGATTTTTTTTATCTGATAAATCAGCATTTCGTTAATAAATTCAAAAACTATATTTCACTACCTGCTCTTTCTGATACATTATTTTGGGGTACGCGTCTTTGGCTGGTATGCAAAAATAATTTCGGCATTTATTTTTTTATGCCTGGTGACATTTATTGGGCCAATTTTTAATTGTGCAAAAATGACTTAAATTATTGACGTTGCTTTTAACTGGCGTTTATAATTGAATTAGCTTTTTACTTACTTGTATAATTTATTTGCATATTTATATATAGGAATATTCGATGGATTATTGAGTAAGTCTTTTTAAGCTTTTAGCTTTGCTAAGTCGACATCTAATCTATATATTACGAATATGAAATATTTTTATATTATATGTATGTACGAAATGACAAATCAGCTCAAAGTTTGAAGCATTGTTAAAGCATAAAGCATTCAAAATGGAGCTTTACAGCAGCTTAATTTTATTCTCAGATTAATTACGTCATATCCGAATATGATTGTTTCTCTCCAAATATTTTTTACTCTTTCTGCAAATCTTGAATTGCGTGAGAAAATTTTTAGTTTGATTCTTAAGAGCAACTGTCAAATAAAAACGATTATCTAATATTTTTTATAATTTTAATTTATTATAATAGTGTTATATATACTTATTACTACATAAAAAGCTAATTATATTATATCTAAAATATACATTTTTCATAAACGACTTCTGAAATGTCGAGGTGCATATTCAGATCTCTCCATAAATCACAAGCGAACCGAAGAGCATAATATTTGCATAACTGTTACGATCGCAGCACGAGACCTTTCGTCAACACATAATTATTTCATTACCGAAATGGGTTTTAAAATGACGTCAAACGCATATAGCTACAACACGACTATATTTTATTCAATGCTAAATAAATAAGATAATAAATTATTACAACATGCAGTATATTACTTTATGATGTTATTTACAAAACAATTATATTAATAATGCAAAATGGGACCGGAGAAAAGCTAAAGCCGAGATCCGGCCGTGGGTAGGGGGCTCTCAAGCCAAGTTTTACGCTGTGTAGGGCTGGTTACTTTTAAAGTGAACTTTGTCCAACGGCATGTCTATTGTATATTCAGCGTGTATTTCGGTGGGCGTAGAACCCACGCTGTAGAGATCGGCGTCCGGTTGGGTTACGATGCCAGGAGAATAATGGTCGTAGCCAGAATACGCTGGATATACAGGGTACGATCGCTTATTTAGCCTGGACACTTCTGGCCTCCACACCTTAGCCTCACTATCATATCTGTATTTCATCTTATGCTGACTTCGACCCGTTTCATCTAAAAAACTTTGTGGGAATACTTGTGAGTCTTGAGCTCTCTTCTCGATGTGCCCTTCTACTGCGGGATACGTCGAATAGAGACCGTAGTTTATCGGACTAGTAGCGATCTGGAACAAAAAAGCTACTTCTATTTATAATCATAGGAATTTCGTTCGTGGAAACACTTCTAACGCAGTGAGCATGAAACTTTGTTAATATTAAATTTCAACGTGTACTCTTCAGCGATCCTTATATTCTCGAGACGTTCAAGTGTTATATTAACATTACAAAATATACTCAAGATTGTGTATTTATAAGTCACGAGCTTATATTTTTAATTATTTACAACACAGCTAAAAAACGCAGTGTAAAAAAATATGTGCTTTTATACTTATCTTATATTTTTATATTTTATTAATCAATAATTATAGAATAAAATAAACCATTGTTTTAAAATAAACACGCGAGCGAGCGAAAGGGAATGTATCTCAACGTACACGCGATTATCCGAGAGATTAGGAAAATCTGAAAAACTGATGATAGTCGACTGAAATTATAATTGTATAATTATTACTAATTCAGATCTCTCATACACAAAATTAAAAAACATAATGTTTCATATGGACTTCGAACCCAGGACTTTCGAGAATTAGCGACCGACTTATACAGCTGATCATGCTGGTAAATTTATTGTGTATTGGTGATAAAAAAGCACACGTTTCATATTGTTTTTACCAGATAAAATAATCTACATTATTCTAGAACTATATTTTTCACTTTATTTACTTAAGTAACTTTAGTCTGTTAAGTAATTAATTGTGAATATGAAGTTTTAAAACTTTAGATTTAAAGACATTTTTACTGCAATTAATACTGTAAAATCAGAGAAGCAGAAATTAATAAAAAATGGTTGCGATAAATGCTTGATACGAAAATATTTAGACAGTTCTTTTTATAATTTTCCTATTATCCACTCTTGCTCCTTCACTTGCTACTAGAATTATCTCAGATCTTTTCAAAGCCCATTTTAGAAAGATTTGAGATCTATGATTCATTGGGAAAAGTTTTAGATTTACTAAATATATAATGTATATGGCAATTATAGTTTTATTATTATTTATAATATATATATACAATTCCAATTAAGTGTGATTTTAAAATATTTTGTCAAAGAAAAACTTGACCTTATCATGAAAAACGATATTCTAAAATCAGCTTTTAATTACACACATACAGTGGTGTAGCTATGAGGGGCGGAAGGGGCGGGCCGCCCCGGGCGGGATAACAAGAGATTAATATTAACCAATTTAATATTTTAAGAAATGCTGATTTTATGACCCTGAAAAAAAATTATGGAAGGGGGCGGCAACTTTAAGGATCGCCCTGGGCGGCACATATCCTAGCTACGCCACTGTTATTATTTATTAGGGAAGGAAAAAATAACTAAAATCTTAGAAACTATTCACACTAATGATATTAAAAAAAAGCATTAAATTTATGAATGCTGCTTTGAAATTATTTAATTAGTTGCAATAAATCTTACGAATCAAAATTATTATGATATAAAGCTTTAATAAAACTTTATTTATGGTTATGTCATGGATATACCTTTATATCGAATAAAGCTGAAAGTTGCTCAGGAAATATATTATTTGAGTTGCGATTTAAACCAAATTTATGTAATGCTTAAGCAAAAGTTCGGATAAATTATATGTCTTCCTTGAAAAAGTCCGAACATTTTGAAGAGCAAAACATGTGCTATGAAGATAATATTAGTTACCTGATAAGACTTGAGTTTTAATATAGATTAACCAACACAAATTTAAAGCGTCAAAATGAGATTAAAAGTAGGAGTAAGTAATATTAAAAAAATATTTTGTTGATTTATTACCTTTTTTAATCCTTGTATCGAAGATAAAATCAATGCCAACTTAGCTAATAACAGAGCTTTTCCGCCGAGTACCGCCAAAAATTGAAATCCCATAGGAACTAATATCATTCCCATAGAAACTATACCAAACATCATCATGCTCATCATTTGCTGTCTTCTTCTATGCCTCGATTCAACTAAAAGTAATTTTAATAAATTATTATCATTAACATATTTATGATTAAAAAATATTATTAAAATACCAATTTCAGGCTTATCCTCTTTTTCCTTTAATTCAAATTTAATAACATGCGTATTGAAAACTTTCTCCATTCTATTAAGCACCATATACCTCCAATCTCCATCAAAGTCTATATCTGATTGTGTGGTATTAAACCTGTAAAAAAATCTAAGTTATTATAAATCATATAATATAATATGCCATTTAAAAAAAGTTAAAAATATATTACGTCATCTTTCCATCGACGTTTGGTTTTAAGACGTTTCCCTCTTTATCTAATTGTTCATACTTGACGAGATGAACGCCAGGGGCGATAGATATCACGTCCGAGTTCAAAGTACGATCCAAAGCTCTCAGGGTTTTCTTTTTCATACATTTCATCAATAATGAGAAATGCTCCTGCTTCATTGAAGTGGAGCTCAGCGCCTTTGTAAAAAATATGTATCGCATAATCTGCCATAGTATGAGATGTATCGAAATTTAATATCAGATTTATATAGATACCTTCTTTGAGCAATCTCTCCAAAGCACCCTCGCCACATCCACACCCTCGGACCAAGCATCGGCTACAAAACTATTCAATTCTAACTTTTCCGAGCCGGATTCTGTCACGTCAGAACCATTAATAAAAATTGATAACGCCATAACTGATATCACCGCCCTTGATATCACGTTCATCGTCAAGTGAAACTTTGTCAGACACAATAGATTGAAAGCTGAAACGTTAAATAAAAGTATAGGTTCAGAATCGGTGCTAAAAATATTTTTATGTATTAAAGTTAAAAATAATGTATTATATTTCATACATAATGATGTACTGGAATAAATATGTAAATAATATTATGCCCTCTTTAAGAGACGAATAAAAAATACAAAATGCAAATCTTGGAATATAAATCAGCATATTCCGCTGTAGATAAAAATATGGAATAACATGGATTATAATCGGTTCTTTGTGCTATGTATTATTAATTATTATTGTGAAAAAATGCATATTTTTTGAGTATTGGTTTTAAAAAACTTAAAATTCTACATAAAAATAAATATAGTTATATAAATACATATCTATTCATTCAATTTCTATATTTATTATTTATTTTATTAATTTATTTAGCTTAATAGCTAATCTTTACATCTAACAAATTTAGTAAACATATATAAAAATATATAAAAAATACATAACAGAAAGAAAAAATAAAAATATACAATAATAAAGTCTTAATATTATAATTTATTTCTATATGTACGAAGGTGTTTTTTTATTCCATTTATGAAACCCGTTATATTTTTGCTGTTTCGGATTTCTCTTGGAAGACTATTATATAAATCAAAACCTCCGTACATAATTCCCCTAGCCGTACTCGTTTTCTTATACTTAATTTTCTTTAAATTTTCTCTATTTCTAGTATTATATTTATGTACATCTTTATTTCTTATTAAATACTTATTAAAATATTTTGGTAACATATTATTTTCTAACTTATATATAAATACTAAAACATTCATACTCAATATTTCTTGAACATTCAACCATTCTAATCTATCAATCATACTTTTACAATTAGTTAATCTATTTTTATTTAAGATTACTCTCATTGCCCTATTTTGTAAGTTTTGCAACATTTGTTTATCTAATTTATTCAACATATTTAATAGTGTTGCACAATAATTAAAATGGGGCAATATTATACTATTGTAAATTTTTTTTTTGTATTTATACTTAATATATTTCTTAATCTAGATAATAAACCTATTTTTCTACTAATTTTTTTTAATATGTAATTACAATGTTCTTTAAAATTTAATTTTGTATCAACAATTACTCCTAAATATTTTATATTATCCACTATTTCTATACTAGAGTTATTTATTACTATTTTGGTACTATTATCTAAAACATTTTTATAATTAATAAACATACATTTAGTTTTATTCTCATTTAATTTAAGTACATTATTCTTTAAAGTACATTATTCTTTAAAGTACATTATAGCTAAAATCTATACACATATATATATAATACAAACATACTTCATTCAAATAAATGTTAAATCAGTTACTTTTCTTACATCAAAATATATTATATACATACATATATAGTCGGTCACTTCTCAAAACCATAAAGAATTTTAAATTCATCCGTAATTCATGGCTGTATTTTTCGTATGATTTTTTCAGTTGTTATGGTTATGTTTGTATTATTTTTGAGTGGTAACCAAGGCTTTTTTTTGTTTAAAACATTTGTTCAAAACATTACCAAGATTTTCTCTATGAGCTGAAGAATCTCATTATTTAAAAAAACAATACAGTATATTTACGACCTAGCTCTATTTTAATTAAGCTTTACGATATTCATCCGTCATATTAGGAACATCTAGGTAAACTTAATTTCTGACAATCGATCGGAATTATAACTATAAAATAATTATTAATTATGATTTTCTAGATACTGTAAAAATTGAAAAACACTGCTGTCCATATGGGATTCGAACTCAGGTATTTTAGATCAATAGTTAACGACTAATACCACTTGTCTATAATGCTTAATAATATTCAGATTTCTTAGTAAACATATAATGCGTATTCGACTACAATTTAGTTTGAGTAAAAAATTCTATATTAAGACTATATTTGTGCAATTTGCACAATTCAAACCAAATATTATAGAATATCCATGAACTCACTGGATTTTTACTTAACTCTATGCTTAAAAGGTTAAACTGGTTTGTAGCAAAATAATATGTTTGTATTACTGCTTATTTTATTAAATTATTCACTGAACGATGTCTTAGAATTTAATAATAAATTTATTAATTGTGCAGTAAAAAAATAATTTCGTATTTTACCATTAATAAACAGTAATACAAATCTATTATTTTTTTTGCAAATTTGGTCAATCATATGAATTATTGACCAAATTCCATTATTTATTTTAACTTTTATGTTTATTATAGAATTTTAATTTCATTTTGTATGTGTAATAATTCAATAAACATTACGACATATCTTTAGTTATATTCGAAATATGATGATTTCTAAGGTGGTGCGTTTTTTTGAAAGCTACTTTATATGCAGGGAGAAAATACAAAAAATGTGTATTGTAAATCGATAGGCTTTCAACATAACTTAGATTTCAATGTATAATATATAAGCATTCTTGTTTCTCAATGTGTTTTATTTATTATAAAAAAATACATGTTACAATCTGTTTTATAATAAATTGCGTGTCCGTCATAACTCAAAAACTACTTATAGTAACTTATCGAAAAATGACATACACATAGTACATTATAATTTCAATTCTATATTGTATTTTTATTATAACATACTAATACATATTTTTGGGTTTTTCGAAAGGACAATGATCCGAAACATATCTTCAGATATATTTTTATATAGTATATAAAATATCTTTACTGTTAAAATTAATGCGATATTTAGGCATATATATTATGCATATAAATTAAAATATAAAATAATCAGAATGAATCGATCTATTACTTCGATTGCTTATAAAGCGTCGAGTTAGTTTAGTAAGGAATATCAGGCTCCCGTATTTATACTCGAATCATAGAGAAAATTGTCAATAAAATCTGTTGATACTTTACATTTTTCATTATACAAACAAAAGAGAGATAAAAACTTATTTGCATATTTGAAAAAAACAGTTTCAAGTTCACCAAATTTTATGGCGTAACTTTATGGAAAGGCCCCATACATTTTTGCAATCTGCAGATTTCCACGCTGAGCGGTTTATTCTTATCTAAATATGAATGTAGTTCTTAAATTATTAAAGCAAAGATATGGTTGATTAGAGTAGTTATGAAAATATTAAACGTTTTTTTTATGATTTAAATACTTTCGATCTCTAATAAAAGTTTTCAAGAAAGCATGCATATTTTTAAGCATCTGGCACGGAGCAACCCTTTCTTATGCAATGGTATAAAAAATGAATCAATTTAACAAATTTTCGAGAAATGAGAATTCTCGATTCTGCATTTTTCTCAAGTAGAAACACTGAATATATGTATGAGAAAAAATAAATATGGGGTATCGTGTGCCCACTGCTATAATACAATAATCGAGAGCATTTATTAATATAAAGTTTATGCTAATTTGCTTATATATTCGGACAATGACATTCATTATTATTGTCCAAGTATATCCATTGCGGGACCATCAATCAAGCCGTATCATATATAAATCCAACATTCAAAAGCTATTTGTTAAATCGCATTTTACTGAATAAGGATCGCCAGTATTATTAAGACCCCGTCAACCTTCGTCAAGGTGGTTTGATCTTGGGTAGAAACTTCCATCATCTTACCCCATCATGAGTGGGTGGCATTCGGAGGTTATATTATATAAGCGGCACATGCTACAGTGACGCGAATCTTCCGGCCTAAGAAAAGTTTTTATTCACCACGAAAACGCAATCTCGGTTAAAAATAACTTAAAATGTATTCCGTATACGGATGTGTTTGGAATAATTTATTTTATGGGGTATAATTCAAATCCATAGGGGCAGTTTCAATAGAACGCGGTGGAAAGCTCTTGTATTAATAATAAAATATCATAAAAACTCACATGTCGTTTGCCAGCTAAAAATAACTAAACTAAGTTTAACTTTAATCGCTCGCTGGTTATATACACGTTCTTTTTGCGACAGTGACCCTGTGCACCAGATTCGCACACATAATATGTGGAATCAAGTGACACTAATTTAACGATCGGTCAAACATGAACGGTCGTAATGAGAATTTCTACGAGCGTTGACGCATAAAAGGGTTACGCTCTTCTAATCGTTACTACTATACTTTAAATTTAAAATATGAATTATTTTATAAGAAACTGTTACATTTCTACTATTAAATATTCAGTTATATTCTTGTAAAAATATTATAGATATATAATATTCGTGATATTTATTTATTCAAATATAAAATTATCATATATTTCAAAGATTTTCAGTTGAAATTGTTTGCTATATGATAAACATAATTTGTGTTTAATTGCATACTGCTAGGAATGTGCTGAATTAATTTTTTAATAAGCTTACGTAACAGTAACAACTATTTCAAAAATTACTTATCAAACTAATTCATTAGTCAAATTGTATGATAGCAAATTTGATTGACTAATCAAGTTTATTCAATGAGAATATTTTTTTAACAAAATGTTTTAAAAACGAGGCAGAATATGTAATATAAATCGTTAGGCATATTAGTGATATAGCGAAATCCATTAAGTATTTTCAAGTATTATTCCATAGTTTTGGATAAAAGCACTGATGTTACAGATATGGCTGCACTTCTTTTAAAACTTATATGGACAAATATCTTCTCTAGTTTCGTTAAAATACACGTAGTTTTACGAGTCCAGCATATGGTGGGCATAGCGTGGAAAGGGTTAACCATCAACATGCCCAATATAGTCACTGATGCTTGGGGTACGCGACAAGTGGGCGACGGACAAATGGGTGATTCCGGTCAATTGGACGACGGTCGATTGGGCGATGGTTAATTGGGCTACGGTCATATGGGCGACAGAAATTAAAAAAAATCTTGTAAATATTAATAAAATATACATTAAAACGAAATAGTATATTAAATGAAAAACAATTTTATTTTCAAATTATTAACTCATATTATAATTATATGCAATACCACGTAAATATTCTATGATATTTGCTCTATTGTACCTCAAAACTTTTATAAAAATTCTTTGGTCTATTCTTTTCATAAATATATCTATTCCAAACATATTTTTCTTTGTCTTTTTGACTTAATATGCCTGAATTATCCATTTATGAAGAATATAAACTATGGTAACTCAAATTAGTCGTTCTCAATTATGATCTATAAAAAAAATTATATACATCTATAAATAACACATAAAACATAACCCACATGTGAATAAAAAAATACATACTTATTTTTTTGCTGTACTGAATTTTTTACCAAAAACACAATGACACTGTGACAAAGTGTTTTAAAACCACGACAAAAATACTTTTCAAAGACTCAATGAAACTTTTTGCGAACGTTTTAAGTCAAAATTCAAAAGTATACTGAGCGCTAACTATAGGTTTTTATATTTATATATAACTACCCTATCTAGTTTTAAAATATGCGATTTTTGTGAATTCACAAAGTTTATTCTCACACTAATTTACAAGGCTCAAAACATAAAAAAAATTCGCGTTAAGGGCAAAATCCACGATAAACATTTATACGCGTTAGTTCTGGTTTATTAAATTTGTATATAACTACCCTATCCAGTTTAAAATAGATAACGGTAAAATATGCGATTTTTGGAATTTCCAAAAGTTTGTTCTCATAGTAATTTATAAGTCTCAAATTATAAAAAAAATCGCGTAAAGGGCAAAATCCATGATAAACACTTATCAGCGCTAGTTCTGGGTTATTATATTTATATAAACCTATCCTATCTAATTTAAAATAGATAACTGTAAAATATGCGATTTTTGGAATTTCCAAAAGCTTGTTCTCACAGTAGTTTCCAAGGCTCAAAAAAAAAATTCGCGTAAGGGCCCACTATAAACATTTATCAGGTAGGTATTTATAATAAAATTACCGACTTAAGCCTAAGTGTTTTATGATATCGGATAACTCTCTTAAATTCTTGAATAAAAAAATCAAACTGTTTAAGTGATATTTTATGATTAAATATGCACAAATGATAAGTAAATATATACATATATCTTATGTAGGTATATTATATTTTGTTTAAACCGAATAATTTTTTCATATTTAAATTTTTTTCTAAAAAATATTACTTATATTTTCGTAGGTACGTATATGTATATATATATTTTAATATGTATTAAATTATGTTAATTATTTAATTAATTATAAGATCATGATTTGCATCACATTTATTTGTAATGCATTATTATTGTATCGCACAAAAGACCGTCGCCCAAAAGACCATCGCGCATTTGTCCGTCGCCCAATCGCCGTCGCCCAATTGATCGTGTCCCTGATGCTTGCTCTAGCTATATTTGGATAAACTAGCGAAACTACAATAGTTGATTATAATGCAACAAAATATAATACATCAAGAAATAACCTTTAAAATGGATAATATTATAAACGTTATCAATAACACAATAAATTGAATGAAAATCAAAAGGATTAAATTACCGTTATTTCAGTATATAAAAAGACTAATCTAAGATATTCAATCATATTTAATTCAAGACTCAGAAATGAGATCATTTTTAAAATGTGGAATTTGCTCCAACGATCCTTAATTTTGAATGCAATTAATACTTATACGATAATTTATCGAGATCGCATTATTTTCTTAAAATATGTAAATAAGTGTTTTATATAAAAATTTATCAAAAGCATGTTATATAACATATTAATTAAAAATCTGTTGTATATTATTTGGTTATAAGTTGACCAATTATTTTTTCATGTAAGCATAAAAACGCAACGTATGTATTTTTTTTGTCGCCGTAGTGTCGCCCTCATTTTGCAATTTTATTGGAAATCCTAATCATCAAAAGCATTGTAATTTTTTTACGTAATACATTGTTGACCGATGTACTTTGATAGTTGCCCCAGTAAGGCGTCAGTGTGTTTAGTTGAACTGTGTTAAAAACACATGTCTTGACGCTCTTGACTTGTAATTTTTTTCTTAATTTAAGATATCATTATTGTATATTAACTTACTCTTTAATAAATTCATAGGACTGCGGTTAAGCTGTGAAACGCATTGGATGATACGATCTTGAATTAAACGACCGATCCATCGAGAGGTATGTATTTAATTTTATTTCATATTGAATGAACAACTAACTTAAGATTGTAATAATGCAAAAATAATCTGGATCTTACCTCATAATTCTTCATAACTTTTTGCAAATCAATCTGAAAGCAATCCGACAAGAGTATATTCATAATCTTGCCTTTATAAAGTTCTAAGACTAGATACAAAAGTCCCGGTAAAAAACAAAAAATATTTTAATAATTAGTTTTATGTATAAAGTACAATAGAAAAGTTCAGTTATTTTGATTAAGCTCGATAGTAAACTCAAACCAACTCGTACTTTTTCTGAAGTTTCACTAAAAGCAATATTGAAACACGGTTTTAAACTTATATCAATCGCAATATTTTAACTATCTTTATTTCCTGAATAAATTGTTTCACGCTTTGCGTCTTTACATGTTTATGGTATAAAACGTTTATTACGGTTAGGTGTTTTATATAATTTTAGCAAAGTTCATTTTCAACCGGATATTACATTAATTTTCCATTACATTGGCTTTGTCGGTATTTCCACACTGTCGGTTTGTAAAGTAATTTCATATTATCTTAAAAGGTTTTCCACATTTTTTTGGATTTTAGAATAATTACATTATTTAATATGTTTAACAAATTCGTTCATTAATCTTTTTTGAGGCTTAAACAAACACAAGTTATTTTTTGGTTTAGTTTAGTCCATAGTCAGTCTAAAATATGCAGTTTATGTACTTTTAATATTTAATTGTTTTATGAATAACATGCAAAATATTATGTTGAATATCTCATGCATAATTATTTCGTTGAAAGCTATATGTTATTAAAGATAATAATAATATTGTTATAATTTACAATGAATTTTACTAGATAACATTATCAATAATTTTTTGTAGTAATATCTTAAAACTAATTTCAGTTAATTAATTCTGACAATTACTAGTCAATCTGTTACGTCATAGCATCGGTATTATATTTTATACACAACAGCTCTAAGCTAATTTTTTTAAAAGACAATTATATCTGAACTGCGTACTTATACGCTATGCAGCATAACAGTAAAAGTACTGACAAATATAAGTCGGTCTCGAAATTTTTTAAGCTAACCGTATTTTACCCTAATTTACCAGACTGAGAACTTTGATCTTCTTAATTGTAGTTTATGTTTTATAATTAAGTCGGAAAACTTTTTAAATTAAATTTATTCTATCTTATCTCTATATATAGATACTTATTCGAAATTACTTTCAGGATCATGGAGGACGAAAACCCACGCACAAGAAGCTTAAATCCATATCTTCGACGGAATGATGGTCCTGATATAGGTATATATTTATTAATTTTACTGAACAATAAGTATATACTATTGCATTTTGTGATTTGATTATATGTATGGTTATTTTCATATGTAATGTGTAAAATATACTTTTGTAATTAGTTGTTTTCAAACATATTTTATTTTGTTATAGTTACTTTTATTATTTTTGGCATCTAAGCTTGCTTTACATGTATGTTTAGTATACATAATTTTTTCTAAAATTAACCTTTTTAAAAATATTTGCTAGTAAAAAATAATATGTAAAGTTATTTACTATAGGGATATATTGTGGTTTGTTAGTTAATCGTTCTATGAATACCTTATCGCTTGACATCTGTCATCTGAAGGAGGAGTTTTATTGATTTTGATGAATCGTCGAAATTTGCATCGATGAGTCACCTCTTATATATTTTCTCCTGAGCGGTTTGGCGTGTCATATGTGGCCGCCACATTCTCCCTAGCCTTTGATTTTCAAGCAAGAAACATATATATGTGATATTTTGGCTTTTCATTGGCTCAAGCGCCTTGTTCCGTAAACTCACTCCATGATATGCATGTTTATGTCACGTTGGACGGTCGCACATTTTTGAGAGCTAATCTATAGTTTACGTTAAGCAGGAAGAGATTTTAAAAACCAAAACTTCATAGGTTTGGATGACTCGTTGAAATTTCAATTGATGAGTCATCCCTTATCTTTATTTTCTGGAATTAGTTTGGCATAGAATAATTGGTCTTCACAGTACAACTTTTAAATGTATAATCGATGATTTATTATTAACAAAAATTGTAGTAAATTACGAAATCGTTTATACCAAATAAAAATATGTGACAGATTTTAAATTGGCGCATAATATTGCTTTAACCATTAAATCTTTGTATCAAAGAATTATAATCATGTTAATTATTGATATAATTAACATTTCAATAATTCAATTTTTAGTAAATTAAACATCTACAAGGTTAATCAATCACAAAATGATTTTTTAGTCGAAGCAAAAGTATAAAAAAAATCTATAATTATTTCATCTACGAAGAAAAAGAATTTTCTATTTTATCTGTAATATATAACTTTCTTACACAATGATTATTTTGTTTTAGAAGATGAAAATGTGGCAAAAAGTGTTCGAATTGCAAACATGCGCATAAAAACTGGAGTGATATTATGTCTATTGATGGGTGTGACAGGTTTTTTAATTGTGATGCCTTGGGGTAAATTAATTTATTAAAAGTTTTTTATGTGTGTACATATATTTGTTTAATTTAATTATGTATATTTTAAAGCTTTACGTGATAATGTGAAGCAATACCCAGAATCATTGAGTCAAACCTGGAATGAGACTTTGGATGGCTTGAAGAAGAATTTGACTAGACATAAGCGTTCGCCTCTACCTGAGCTTAAGAAGGAATTTAAAGCGAAATGCAAGCTAAACGAAAAGACCGAAGAATGTACTCGAATAATGAATGAAATCAGAATGCTTCAAGAGCGCTTGGATAACGACGTGAAAGAATTTTTCAATGACGTCAGATTAAAGCGTAAAGTCGGGAATGGCACAAACCCACCTGAAGTCCCAACAGAAAATGGAACGTACTTCACAACAGAGTTTTCTTCGAAGAAGAACTCGCATATAGATGAAAATTTTACTGAAAAATCTGAAACTGGTAGTCGAAGTTCCAATATTAAAAAAGATGGATTTGTCCAGTCCAGAAGGAACGAAGACGGTGTTAGAGTCGTCAATTCTGGAGACGCGCACTTCACTTCTCCCAAGACGGGTTTCGATGAAAACAACCAAATACCTGTCACGTCGGAGAATATGAAGTCGGCTTCGAGAGTGGTGATGGCATCAGGACTGCCAGGAATGCCGGTTACGCCCTTATGCTACTATGCCAATCCCAATCAATTTGCGCAACCTGCGCCGCCAAACCCGGGAGGTATAGTGTTTCCCTTATCGACTCCTGATATTCCAAACGTGAATAGCCATGGACTCTCACCGAGATCGAATGACGTTGCAGGATTCGGAACAAGAAATGGAATGTTCTATCATATGCAGCCATATCCATACCAGATGCAACCTTTCGGAATGGGCGCTTATGGGGCGGCAAGTCCTTCTTATGCCAAGTGAGTAAATTATATGTATTATATACGTCATTGCTTCTAGCAACTGTTTCCGCCAAAATATTGGAATGCATCTATTTTCTCTAGAACATTTCTATGAATGCAACAATTAAACATGACTTAATTAATTCACTACCGGTAAATGGCTTTCTTTTATTTAATAAAAAATGAGATACACATGAACTGACTATAGTTATAGCCTTATTTTCGCGAAAAAATGCGTTAAAAGTTGTCAAACTACGCGTCGATTACGACTGACAATTTAGATTAGCTAGACCTAAAACGAATAACGGACAAAACTCTATAATTATTGACATTTTTTCTATATATTATACATTTTAATAATTAATCAACATCCTGATCGTACAATGAAATGTCGCTTTAATCTTCTCAGAGAAATTTATTATGATATATAGAATAAAGTCGCGTATAAATCTGATAATCCTCTCCCAAAAGAATAGCGAACTTACAGATACAAGAAACACTTAACTTACTTTTGTATAGAGACATGAAAAGAAATAAAGTAATTAATTATAGTAATAATAACATTATAATGCATATTATAAATGGGTACATAAATCCTGTTATTATTTATGCTTATGCACTAATTATGTGAAATTTGCCAGCGGGCCAATAACGATAGAGTGGTATTGAAGTAGTATTGACGTCATAAATTTTCAGAGGTAACACGTGCATGCAACGCAAGCAATTTAATATTTATTTTAATAATTTTAACTGTTTTATTAATATAAAAAAATAAGAGATCCTAATTATAGATGTCAGCTCGTTTATTTTTATAAAAGACTAAGTTATTTAGTTATTAATTATTATTATTGTGCGACGTTTTTCGAGTTTACGTACAGTTCTCGTAGCCTTATCTGCGTCTTTTAATTCAGTCGGCTTTGAAGATTGGGTTGAACGTTGAATTTTAGACATCGTAGCTGAATCAGGGTAATTATTAAAAACGGGAAGAGGGAAGCTGTTGCTTTATCGATCTTCCAAGTCTCCGTCGATGGTCAAACAAAGGTATTTGGTACGGTTATGTATTGTAGTTTTTGTTACGCTTTCGGCTATTGAAAATATGCGTAGCTATTATGAGTTCAGTCGCTCTTATAAATTCTTTTGTGTATGTTTAGCAAAGCATCTTAGTTCAATTGTAACTTTCTACTGTACAATAATGTTGTAATAATGGTTCCCTACATTGTAATACTATAAGGGATTTTTGATCTTCCTCTCCTTATGCGATTATGAATTTCTTTTTTTATCATCTGGGTGGCTTGGGAATGTATGGATTTTGTTCATTTGATGGTATGTTAGCCAAACGGCTAGTAACGGTATTAGTGACATGCCTTTACCATGGTTTTGTTGTCGTTTGTGCAATTAAAATCGTCGATGAATGCGCACTTGTTAAGCTGAACGTTACAAACACTAAACTCATAAATGGGTATATTGTTCATAAAGGTTTATTAAAAAATATATTCAATTCCTAGATGTATTAGGTATGAATGTATTGCATCTTACTCTTATGTATTATATGTTACTCTACTGCAACACATTGCTGTATTATATGTTACTCTACTGCAACACATTGCAAGTTCTATCGCTGTTTTGAAAAAAAATTGTTTACGCTGGTTTAACAGCCTTTTTCTAGTTTATATCTTTGGCTTCCTCATATTCTATTTCTTAGTCACTATTCGTTAGTTTCCCTTGAATAATAACAAAAAATAAAGCATAAATATTTTTTTTTTGTTATTATTCAAGGGAAATTTATTTGCATAATAATGATAATGGTAATATGTTATGTTTCTAGTTACCCAATAAACATGGCGTTACCCAATGGTCAAGTGCTATTTTGTATGAGCAGTCCCTTATCACAAGGACCTTTTGTTTCGGCTCAACCAAACTTAGAAACTGCGTCAAAAATATCGACTGAAGACAACGATATCAAAGAAGAAGATGCTTATGGAAATCATGTATCAGTTCATTATAGGGACGCTGAGTAAGATTGCTTCATATGTACATTGCATTACATAGATTGGCTCAATAACTTATTTTTTTAATAACATTACAGAACTTTGGCCAATAAACACTACGGAAATCACTCGTTTACTGGCAGGGAAGCTGAAAACGAATGCGATGAAGGAAAAAGAATGTGCGCCAGCGTTGTTGGATGTTATTCCGAATCTGAATGGTGCGATGGTAACGTCAATTGTGAAGATGCTTCCGATGAGGCTCATTGTCCGTGCAAGAATAGAGTAAACAAATCCAGATTGTGCGATAACTTTTATGATTGTCCACTAGGTGAAGACGAAATGGGCTGCTTCAGTAAGTGTTCTTTAAATATCAGGTGTAATATATAGTTGAATGCAAATAACTAATATTTTTCTATATCTTAGATTGTGGACCACTGGAATTCAGTTGTAACGAATGGACTAGAAAAGTTACTAAATCGAACTGTTTTAGTTTGAACCAGAAATGTGATGGAATACCAGATTGTTCAAATGGGAAAGACGAGCTTGATTGTAATTTACTTCATTATAACGTGAATCATCATTCGGTAAGTTATTTTATCTTGTTAAGTTTTGCCATATTGATTAACAGATGTGAAGTATGTAATTAAAAATATAAATATCCATTGAACTCTTTATAATATCAACATAAATTTAAAACAAATAAACATCTATAATATTACTATTGACTATAATATGTATCAGACTATTTTAATTTCAATAAACACATGTCCAAAACCTAAATTCACATTAAAAATCATTTTAGTTATGTTAAATCAATAAAAAATTAAAAATAAATACTTCGAAAAAAGTTTAAATTCAATTTACTAAAAATAAGTACATATAATAAAGAGTTACTGTTGATACTAAACATCAAATATATTTTAGAACAAATCTAACTATGATGCAGTGTCTATGGTGTAGAGAAGTCTGGCGTCCCGTGGCTTCACTATACTAAGCTGATATTTATGATCTTTTTAAATATATTAAAAAATAAAACTATTATATAGTTATATATACATATATATGTATAGTATATCCCCAATATTATTCTTTATTAGATTGCATAATTTAAACAAAGGCACTTTATGAACAAACCCGAGAGAGAGAGAGAAAAAACATCATATTAGAGCACCTAAGAGCCAGACATAACGATGACCACGACAAACTTTAAAAAACCATTACATTTATCACGTTAATCAAAACTTTTATTACCATTTTTTACCACTGGATAATGTATAGTATGTCGAAACAATAAGCATTTCGCTCAACAAATAGTTGCTTTTATTTGTGGCCACCGGGAAGCAATTAATATGTTTCGCTTATGAAAGGTCACCTGGGAAAAATACTAATGTCATTAGATAGATGGAGTTAGACCACATGACCTAATCTTTTTACGTAAACAAGGGTTGCCACGTGCTAACTTATACAGATGCTCACTTCTGACCATTAGTAGCTCCGGACCGGGCTACCAACTGCGGTCGTCTACCGGGACGACCCAGGTTGAGACTGGCAGTGGACCATCGAACGGTCGATGGGAAGCATCGTGCTCAAGTGCTAGGGTCGCTAATGAATCAAACTTGGCTTACACACGACCTAAGGAAACCGGTGGGAGCACATGGGAACCGTTCTACACACAATCACGCATTTCGAGAGACACCAATATCAGCTCTTCAAGAACTCTACCTCTTTCACAACTATGCTCGGACTTGACTGCATGCTACAACCTTTTTGAGCCACCGGTAACCGACATCCCATTTGACATCGCCATCCGATATTGACGCCTGATTTACTCCTGTATATTGGTATACATAATAACTTGTACAATACGAATATATACTAGAAATATCTTCCTAAAAAAGTCACACCATAAAAACTAGAAAAAATATTAATAAAAATTATTATTAAATAAATTTCAATAATATTTTTTAAGCATTCTAATATGTAGACATTAATAACCCAAAAATATTAAAATAAGTATTAAATCAATTTAGTCAAGTTTTAAACCATTAATAATTTATTTATTATTTAACTCATGACTAACTTTGTGCGGTAGTAATGTATTATTGTTTCATTTAATTATTCCACATGTATTATATATTATAAAACAAGGTTTACTATTTTAGACTTTTGAAGTTTCACATGTGAAAGGATATCTTCACAGAAATTTTAAAGGAAAATGGTTTCCTGTGTGCGGCAATCCTTATAAATGGGCTAACGAAGCTTGCCTCATGGAGAACGAATACAATGAAAGGTAATACATCTAATCTATCAATAAATTAAAATTTCATAACTTTCTTTTAAATCGTCATTAAAACAACATTGACTTAAATTTTTTTTTTTATGCAAATTTTCAAAATGAAAATGCAAATTGGAGTTTTTGTTATGAAAAACTATTTAAAAATTGTACATATTTACTTTTAAGGATTTTATAATATATTGGTGATTTTTGTTTAATTTCTTTACATATTTTTAGTCCACCATTCATTCAATTGGTTCATATAAAGAATAAATACGCAGGAAAATACATTCAGGAAGACATATCTGGTGAAATTGTGCTTAAATCCACTTGTTTCAACTCATCTGCTGTGTACGTAACATGTGAACAGTTGAAATGTGGAGTTAGATCAGAAGCAAAAAGCGATATCAAGAAAAGGGTATGTGTTATATTTACAAATATATATTTGTAACGTCTAGAATCAATATCAAATATGTTATTTTTTGTTGTTGTATTAATATTAATAAATAAATTTAGAAAAAGTAAGCAGTATATATGAATCAGACAAATTATACAATAAAATTTAAAAAGTTATTTGGTACAGTATAAACGACTTGTTTCAACGTGTCTCATGTCTGATATTGATTCTAGAATTATTTATATTTAATAACTATTTCATTTAATTCAAATTTATATATTTTAGAGTGACAAAGATGAATTATATGAGCGTGTAAAACGAAACTTACTTTGCAATCCAATATTTAATATTGATCCATACAATAACTATCCAAGCTATGAGCAAATGCCTCATATATTATCACACGCAGATACACATAACGCCTATAATCAACATGAATATGAGCCATCTCCGGAATATCAATATAATGCACCGAATCAAAACATTCAAGATCAATATCCTGTTGAACATTCACAAGAATATTATAATGCGCCATATGATGCATATAGAGAAACCAAAAATGTTCATGAAGCATATGCTGAACTTCCTCAACAATATTACGAACCTATCAAAGCTTACGCAGAAACTCAAAACACATATGAGCATTATCCTCCTGCTCCTTCATATCAAAATGACGCTTCAAATGTGTATTATGGTGTGTCTGGTGCATATAATCCATCGTTTGGTGCACAACGTGACTTCTTTCCCAACAATGATATGTTCAACAATGATAACAATGTGGGTTTTAACCCTGAAGTGTATTATCCTTATACAACAGGTAATCTACAGCCAAGCGAAGATTCAGAATACGCTCAAATTGTGCCTATTAAAGATTCAATAGACTTTAAAAACTATCAAGTATCAAGCATGAAAGAGGAGCCTCAAAAAAAGTCAGGTGAAGTTGAAAATAAATTGGTTGAGAAGAAAACAGTTCACTTTGAAACCACTATGAGGAGCAACGTTGAAAAATCTACTACTGAGAGTGAACAATATGATGAGCAAGAAGAAGATATGAAAGTAAAACATGGTGAAGGTAGAGTCGTAGGCGGAAGACAATCGGCTCCAGCTGCTTGGCCATGGATTGTAGCTGTATACAGAAATGGTGTTTTCCACTGTGGAGGAGTGTTGCTTAGTGAAATATGGGTGATGTCAGCGGCTCATTGTGTTACCACGTATGTTATTTTATATATATATAATACTCGCTTAAGTACCTGGCTTCGACGCATTTTCATATCAGTTATATTATTATTTATATATTTAACAATTGCCATAAACCATGTTTCTGGTTAAATTATTTTTATCTGCCAGTGTATATGATGTTGTGGATAATCCGCTCGCTACACTGCCACATAAATTTAACCACGAGAGAAGCATTCATTTCTTAAGTCAATTTCTGGCATATTACGCGACTGCAAATGTAAGTTATTTATTGTCATGGTAAAGGTGAGACGAATTCGAAAATTGCTGGTAATCAATAATAACTATATTTCTGCCTTTAAATATGACAATTAGGATCATTTGGATTCAATGCATTCACAGCAAGCTACTTGCTATTTCACAGTTATGGTATATTAAATTCCTCAGCAGCATAATAGGGCTATCCTCGTATTAATAAAATAAAATCAACCAATTAAAAATTAAAATTTTGTCTTATGATTGTTTATTACTATATGGAGTTGAGTTGCTTTCACGTTGCTATTAAATAGTATCTTAATTATTTTATATTTTGATTATAATAAAATAAACAAGCCCAGAGAAGTTAGTTTCAACTACACTGCCTAGCATCAAATGAACAGCTAGATGTTAACCAAATAAAAACAAATTAGATTGTTGTGTAATGAATTTCAGTTAAATTATATACATTTGATTTATTAAAAAATAACGATAAAGATTTGTGATTTTGATTTTATATAGCATATTTGTTTTCGATTCAACTCTTATTAACCTATGTCCACTATTTATATTTAGCTATTGGAAATATTACTATGACATCCGTGCTGGTATGTTAAGAAGATTCTCGTACTCACCTCAAGAACAACTACGAACAGTGACTCGCATCGCAGCACACACACTATACGATAAATCCGTGATGGTCAATGATTTATCTCTAATGAAAATGGATAAGCCATTGTTGATTAACAAATGGGTGAGACCTGTATGTTTACCGAATGAAGCATCAGCCGGACACAATTGGCTTTGGGGACCTTCTCCGGGCACAGTTTGCTTGGCTGTCGGATGGGGAGCGACATTTGAACATGGACCTGATCGTAATAAAATAATTTATTATAATCTATATAATTAACACGTGTATTTTAATAAAATAAATAAATATATTATAGCTGACCATTTAAGAGAAGTTGAAGTGCCGATATTGTCTTATTGTAAGCATATGGAAGATGAAACAGGACAAGAAATATGTGCTGGTGTGCCAAAAGGAGGAAAAGATGCTTGTCAAGTATGATAAATATATTATAATTTATTTACGAATTAGCTTTTATAATTGGATTATGAGTTATATCTTATCTTTCAACACATTCCCATGGAAGACTTTTTTTGTTAAATTATTAAGACTGCATATATAGGAATTTTGGATGATCTGCTCGTGATATTACAACATAAATTTAACTGTTAGAGAAATATTTATCTCTCGAGTTAAATTTGGCCACATTGAGCGACTGTCCTTATAAAATATTTATTATCATAGCAAATGTAAGAAGAATTGTCAAATAAAGCTGCCTGAACTGAAAAGACAAATCACTAGTATTAACCTAATAATCAAAATCTTGTCTTTGAATGTGCTAGTCAGAATTGTTGTCCCGATAACTGTGTTTGATGCCTTAACAATCAATAAATCTCTATAATGTAATGTCTTTGTCTAAGGAAATCGTGATCAGTCTAATTAGTTTGCTTGTGAATTATATCTGCCATTGAATATTTACTGAAAATACATAGCGCTTCTATAGTTCCAAACTTAGTCTTGTTAATGATTATTGTCATTTATATATATATCTGTATTTTTTACTAATGTATATATAGGGCGATAGCGGAGGACCTTTCTTATGTAAGAATCCTAAAAACCATAAACAGTGGTATGTTGCTGGTATCGTTAGCCATGGAGAAGGATGTGCTAGAGCTGGAGAGCCTGGTGTGTATACTAGAGTGAGCATATTTATAGATTGGATACGGGAAAATATGAGTATGTATACATTTTAACTAATTTACGAAATATTTAGTATTTTTTTAATAAAAAAATATATATTTTTATAGTTGATAACCATCATCCGAGAAAATTGCCCAAGCAAGAATGTCCTGGGTTTAGTTGCATATGGGGATTACCAAAATGTCTACCAAAGAAGTTGCGCTGTGATAAAACAGTTGATTGTTTAGGCGGGGAAGATGAACTCGATTGTGCTGATATAGTTGGAGCTATATATAATGAAAGTAGTTCTGAAGAAGATGAATTTGAGAAACAATTATTTGGAAATTTGACAAGCGCCAATGCAACAGAAAAATATATATATTCCAACAAAACTAATTGGGAGCTATATGGAAAACCAAATGCAACAAGACCGAATCACAGTAAAAGAGAACAATCAACAGAAAATCTGGCAAAAACAACCATTAAAAACACATTGAATATGACTACTGTATTAACTGAAAATAAATCAAACTATACAATGGATACTAATATAGAAACAGTTGAAATTGCTCTACCAGAAATAAATCTAGATGAAGTCAATAGCATGGAAAATATATCGAATCATTATGAATTTGCTAACAAAACTACAGAAAGCGGAAAATCAGATATAATAATCAATATTAACTCAACAACTACATCTCCAATTGATAACATGAATCAATATAAAACAGTTGATGATCAGATGCCTCAAGAATCAATGCTGACTAAAAGCATATTACCAAATCCACATGAGCAAATTGTAGCATCGGAAAATGATAATACGGATACTAATAGTATGATAATCGAAAATCAAACAACTGTCGTCAACGGTTTAAAACAAGAGACGAGTACCAGTATTCTTTCATCTTCAGCTTCCATGAATACTGAAAGTGATGCTCGAGGTTTGGAAGTAAATACTGAATTATTTACTAATTCGGACATGATAAAGATTACTAAATCTACTCCAACTCAGAAACTACATGAAACTGATAATATGAGAGCTGAAACTACAACTGCAGGAATAAACAGTACGAACAATGGTAACAATAATTTTAAAAATGTTGAACATGTAATAACGACTCAAAGTAACTTCAACGAAGATTCTCTTCGGCTGTCTATAGAAGCTGATAATATGAATACAAAACAGCCTCTGATCAATGAAATGAATAGTGAACAAGAAAACCAAAACAATCAAACTGATAATATGCATATGAACGCTACAATTTTGGATCTGGAGCAAGATCAAGCAAATATTCCATCATCTACTCAAAGTAATATTAACAAAGATTCTTTTCGACCAACTATTAATGATATTTTTGAAAATGGTATAAATGATCAACAAAATATGCAACCACAAACAACTACTGATAATAGAATAAGCAATATAAACTCAACTTCAATGAAAGAAAATCACAACTTGAATTCAGAAACTTTTAAAAATATAGAACACAATGAATCTATTCCGATGACAACACATAATCCAAGTTTAGCACCATCTCTAGAACTAAAGGTTAATAATGAGTTAGAGAATAAAAACATTGAGTTTAATCCAGAAATGAATTCTAAAAATATAGGACTCAATCATGAATTTATTCCAACGACAACACATATTTCAAGTTTTACACCATCTGTAAAACCACAGGTTGGTAATGAAATGAGGAATGAAAATCAAAACTTGAACTTAGAAAGCGATTCTAAAAAAATAGAACACAATCATGAATCGATTCCGATGCCAACACATGATCAAAATATCCAACCTTTTATCGAACATACGGAGAATACAAATCCTCCGTCAATTATAGAAAACCATGGCATGAATTCTAAAATTGACTCTGGAAATGCGAATAGTGAATTCTTTCTAACAACGACACATAATCAATTTCAAGATTCAATTGGACTGAATAGTAACACAATGGATTCGATAAAACAATTTCGCGATGAACAAACAACATTGAGTCACACGGATGCGAGCGAAATGAACGAAAAATTGTTAGATGACCAAATACATTCTAATTCCGATGTACATAATAATTTAAAAGACAAAGATATAAATAAGGAAGAGAGTTTGGTAGTTGATAATCAACATCATGAGAAAAAAAATCAGCATTTTTCAGGTATAAACAGTAAAATTGAATCAAACGGTCATCATCCTTCATCAAATATAAATGGCCTTCCGAATGCTGATGTGAATGCTGGTGGAATACATGCTACTATTAATAAGAAAGAACTGCATACAACTATACCAGAACCTGAGTTTGTTGTTACACCACCATCGACTTCAAAACCAAATATTACAATTCCAGCAGTTCCACACTATTCCAATAATGCACAAAGTCATTTTCAGTGTAAAAGGTACATTTCCATTAAATATTTATTTACATTTTAACAATATTATTACTATGAGTATATAATTTTGTAGGATTGGTCAAATTATACCCATATGGAAGAGATGTAACCGAGTGCCTGATTGTGAAGACGCTACTGATGAGTTGAATTGTTCTTGTAAAGATTACATTGAATATACACATCCAAACGCAATTTGCGATGGCTATGTCGACTGTGATGATGAAACTGATGAGAAATTTTGTGGTGAGTATATAACATAGAGCAGGGGTAGTCAACCCAAATGATCTTGCAGGCCACTTTGGAAATGCATCATAACTCCGCAGGCCATACATAAAATTATATATCCTCATATTAGATTTAGATACACTATAGACATTTTTTTAATTATCTATAGCGTATTGGCGATTATAAAATAAATATATTTTGTAAAAGTGTGGTGAATCTGACGGACCGGAAAAATGTGGCGGGCCACATGCGGCCCGCAGGCTGCGGGTTAGCCACCCCAAGTATAGAGAATGAGCTTAGTTGAATAATAAAATTATGTTAAATTAGAGTTAAATAAATATAAAATAGTAAATTTAAACAGTGCTTTTAACATTTTACTTTGGTAAAATATTTAAAAATCATTTTTAATTTAATTGTTACCTACCAATATGCGATTTCTTTTGCAATTTTTAATGTAATTTCAACTATCAATTATGTTATAAATCTATAAAAATAATTGTATGAACATGTAACTATCACTAATGTATATTTATAATGTTTTAAGACTTCTGTCCGCCGACATATTATCACTGTTATATAAGCAAAGTTTGCGTGCCAAATAATAGTGTCTGCAATCAAGTACAAGATTGTGAATTTGGCGAAGATGAGATAGATTGTTGTAAGTATGATTTTATTTATGAATATGTTTATTATTAAAAATGTTAGTATTATACTTATAACGCACTTGCGCTCTTCACTTTTAGTCGCGTTGTTTGATCAAAACAAGCTTGTTATCGATAAAGATGCTAGACCGTCATTAAAGAGCAGCGGCTTCTTGACAATGAGAAAACAAGGAGTGTGGCAACCGGTGTGCGATCATTTATGGGACTCCGAAGACGTAGATTCTCTTGCTAGACAGATATGTAAATATCTCGGATACAGTGGATCTGAGATGGTCAAGTTGATTAACATACCAAAAGGCGATAACGAACCAATCAATATGGCTTTAAATGAAATTCCAATACTGAATCAGGTTCACAGTTGTAAAGCTTTATTTATTTACTGCCAAACGCTTAACATGGACGAAATATACTCGTATTCGACGTCAAACAACATTCTCGATTATGATGTGAAAGATATTATAGCGACTAAAAAAACGCAAGATATGTACGCTTGGCCGTGGGTTGGTAAGATTTACGCTGATGGAGAGTACAGATGCTCAGGAGTTTTGGTCGATTGCTCATGGCTACTGGTGGAGAGGTCCTGTCGATCTTCACTAAGGTAAAAAATATATACCCTATATTAAATATATATTTTAATGTTTCTAAACTGCTTTTGGATATAATAACTTGTAAAAATGTTTTGTAAAATAAAATGTTTGTGTTTGATCAATTACAGTTTTGAATATCAACATATTTCCATTGTATTGGGTAGCATAAGATCGATTCCACTAGTTAACGGACTAAACGAGCAAACTATAAGGATTGATGGGGAAGCTGACATACCTTATTCTTATGTTGCATTACTTCACCTGCAATATCCAGCTACTATAAGCAGATATGTTAAGCCCATATCGCTCACCAATATGTAAGTATATAAATATATATGAAATATGATTAATTGCTATTATTATTCATATTAATTACTTCCATAGGGATATAGATAGTCAAGATATATGTTTGGCAACTGGATTAGATGAGTATGGTAATCCATTGACCGTTAACTTGTTTCCGATGCATTCAAACTGTGAAGAAAACCATCTCTGTTTCGAACGTAGAGATTATGCAGAGAAATGTGAAGTGAGTTGTTGTTTCAATTAGTGTATTATAACATGATAAATTAAATTTTGTGAATCACATTTTAAAACAGCTATCACACAATATACCGTATCAAAATACTTTAACTGTTGCTTGGAGTGGCATATTGGTTTGCTACGGTAAACAGGGTTGGTTTCCAGCAGCTACATTTAATGAACAGTATGGACCGTGTGGTTTCAAAAGCATTTCACCTTTGCCAAATCTCGTTTACAAAAAAGATGAAATAATAATGGCTCTTGGTAGTACATATAAATATATGAAATAATAAAATATAATAAGTAGTACATATACTCATATTAAAACGTTTTCAGCAAGTAAAAGATTTAATTTGGTTCCTGAATTGCCATGTGGAGGCGTACGTTGTTCTTTTGGAAATTGCGTCAGCTTCGATAATATATGCGACGGCGTTAACAATTGCAAAAGCGGAATAGACGAGAACTCAGAACATTGCCAATATAAAAATGAAATATGCTTAAACGCTCCATATAATCCTGGATGCGGTAATACATTTCTATTTTCACCCAATACTCTATTTTAGTTGATTCTTGATTTATAAATATTTATTTTTCAGCGTGTTACAAGAATCAGTTTAAATGCAAAAACGACCGCTGCATTCCGAAACATTTATTTGCAAATGAAGTGAACGACTGTGAGGATAACAGCGATGAACCGGAACCAGTTACTTGCGTTTCATATTTGGAGCTCACGTCTCCGGATAAAATTTGTGATGGATTCAGACATTGTGAGGATAAGAGTGATGAGAACCCTACGTTTTGCAAATGTTTTGCTTTGCATTCATACACTTGTCTAGGAACAGAACTTTGCATACCGCATGATCATATTTGCGACGGTTTTAACGATTGTCCAGGAGGGGAAGATGAAGCACATTGCATTGGGCTGAAAGTCACGGAGCCTAATACGTATGTAATCTAATTATAATACTCCCACTAGATTATGATGATGCATGGAAATAGTATGGTACTGGTAGATAGGGTTCCAATGTATGTTACTATCTATGGCCTTAGCTTTCTTTGTTTATGTGAGTTTGGTGATTGATACTAAGGACAGATTTATTGTCTTTTCAATACTTACAAAAGCATAAAATTTTTCTATGAGCATAATGTGATTGAACTTTGTAATTTTGCCATGAAACACATATATAATATACCAAGAAAATCACAGATATTTGATTCAATTGCAAGGCGTATAGGTTAATAGTTTTTTACCCTGATCAGCGTTTTCCCCGCGATAGTTGTATGCGTAATATTGTTGGTTTTAATGAACCCAGGTTTCACCTCCAAATATATATATTCCTATGAATTAATCACAATTTGCATCGAAATTCCACTAAAAAATCTAGAAAGCAGCAATATGTTGTCATTTTAAAATCAGCTGGTGTGCTCACTGCAGCTAAGTGTAGCATTGCTGTTAATTCACAAGAGTAATCTGTAGACTCAAAGCAGCAATTCAATATACATAGATAAAATATACATAATTTATTAGTCATTCCTCTAACATGTCTAATACTGTGATATGATTGTTTCAGATACGGAGTCGGGGAAGTTGCTGTTCAGGAGTATGGTATTTGGTATCCAAAATGCTACAATAAGACCAGCTTCAGCAAATTTGAGCTCGAGAGGATTTGTAGGCAACTTAACTATACAGGTGGTCACGCTACTTTATTGAATGTGATAAACGATAGTACTATGACCCACGTTGTCTTAGATTCTTTCTCTAATGTGATGTTCAAACATGCGAACATAAAAATGAGAAATGGAAAGTTTCCTTACTCACGTCCGGAAATATTAAATGACACGAATTGTAATAGGTTATATATAGAATGTTTGTAGAAAATATTATAATTAAAATTTGACTTTACTTAGATTTTATCTTACTTTACAATTTTAATAAATTGTATTTTTTGGTGGGATAGAGATGTCGCTATAAAATACTTTTATATTTTATGTTAATGCAGATGTCACGCTTAAATTTATTATAAATTAAAAATGTATTAGTTGTATTTTTCGTGTTGCCATAAGATGTTTTTATATCATATAATTTTGATAATAAAAAATATATATTAATTAGTGTTTTATAATTTATTCTTCCACAACAGGTTTTTGTATAGAATTTTTGGATTAAATATTATTATTTTATTAAAATTAATTATAAAAAAAATATATAAAAAAACCTGGAGGCGCCGGGTATCGATCCCGGTACCTCTCACATGCTAAGCGAGCGCTCTACCATCTGAGCTACGCCCCCGGTGACCTTAGATGGAAAATTATTAGTTTTACAATTGCTCACCAGTATTATTTTTAGGTAGACACTTAATTAAACAGTTGTTTTTACTCCTAATTTATTGTTATGTATTTATTAGAAATTTAAAAACAAATAATTATTATTTGTATTTAATATATACATATTTATTTGAAATATATTGCTTTAGAATAGACTTTTTCTTGAATATTCATAGAAAAAACCTACTGCTACTCGATATGATTTTTAAAATTCAAAGAACATGGTTCGTATATAAATTTTTGCCGACATTTTTTTAAAGCCGTTGTTTATTAGACAAAATTAATTTACATTTTTTTAAAGTGTTTTTTAGCTCTTGAAAACGCAATTTTTTATATAGTCTGGGTTGGTTATTTTCTAAGTAAGAAGGGGGGGGGGATTGATCATTTTATTACAGGATGAAGTCAAATTCCGCTACTAGTGACTAGGGCAATTCAAGGTCTGCTGTGTAGCTAAAATTCATATCAATTTTTTATCCTTTGGGCTATTTTAGAACATTGTAATATATTAATTTTATAAATTAATAATTATTATTTTAGTTATATATTTTTTAAATTTTATATATTACAGACATTGTTCTTGATATTTCAACTTTTCATAGACATCTGTTGAACTGTCTATGAAAACTTGAAATGCTGTCTGGCGAGGTTAAAGGTCAATGTAAAATATTTCAAATTTAATCTGCAAACAATAAACGTTAGCTGAAAATATTAAGGTTTCCTAAGCAAGGGAAACTTTTTATCAAGCTTAATTTGCGCTTTGCGGCAATGTTCTGATACTCTGGTTATTTATTTTTGCCTCTCGCATACGCAGTCAAGAAAAGCAGAGACGTAATTAGGGGGGGGGGGGCGGTGGGCGCTTTGCCTAATGAAATAACTTATAGGCGCTAGTGAAATTATATGTTGATTTAAAATATTTTTGGCCTCAAAAATCAACAATAATTTCACAAAGTATAAGAATATTCAGCTCCATATACATATTTTATGGCATAAAACATGTGTTTTAAGAACTAAATTACGAGTTAAAGAACTCGAATATCTTTACTTATTTAAGTGTAGTAATTAATATCCAGATTTTTATGTATATTTTGGGGTATAAAACACGCGTAAAGAGCAAAAAATCAACAATAATTTTACAAAATTTATTATTTATTTATATATGTATGTAAGTAAACAAAACAAATATTACAGTGTTTAACAAACCGTGAATATTATCACTTGTTTTACTAAGTATTGTAATATTTTTATTGTCGTCTTTGGGTCTAAACCAAGTATAAATGTCCTCAAAAATCTACAATTTTTTCATAATATTAAAATATTCAGATTTTTATAAATATTTAAGAGCGCAAAACACTTAGTTTAATGTCAAAAAAAGGTGACAAAACCTAAAATATTATCACTTCTACTAAGTAAAAGCCTAAAAATCAGCTATAATATTACTAAGTGTGAAAATAATCAGCTTTATCTAAATATTTATAAGCAAAAAACATGTATTTTAGGGTCTTGGACACTTGTTTAAAATCTTGAATATCATCACTTATTGTACTAAGAATAGTAATATTTGCTTCTTTGTGGGTCTAAAGCACGTGTAAAAGTCATCAAAATTCAACTATAATTTCACAAGGTACAAAAATATTCATTTTTTATGAATTTTAAAGGGTAGAAACACATGTTTCGGGGTTCAAAACACTTGTTAAAGACGTCAAAAATCAACAATAAATTCACCAATATGAAAATATTTAGCTCCTTTTGAATTTTTATATCCACAAAATAAACACGTGCTTATGAGTCTAAAACACACTTAAAAGACCTCAAACTCAAATATATTATCAGTAAGTTCAAACGTATTAAGTTTTTTAAAAATATTTAGGACCACAAAGCACGTGTTTGTAGGTCTGAAACACTTTTAAAAGACCTCAAACTACAATTTTAGTGAGTAGCAAAATATTCATTTTTGGTATATATTTAAGAGTACAAACACGTATTTGTAGGTCTGAAACACATGTTAAAAATCATAAAAATGAAAATTAATTTCACTAAATATAAAAATATTTTCATTTTTATAAATATTTAAACCCACAAAACACGTGTTTGTGAGTCTAAAACGCGTTTAAAAGACCTCAAAACTAAACTATAATTTTACAAGGAACAGACATTAATTTTTTATAAATACATTAGTGTAGAAACACGTGTTTCTGGGTCTAAAACACCTGTTAAAGACCTCTAAAATCAACAATAAATTCTCAAAATAATAAAATATTCAGCTCTTTATGAATATTTATCGCCACAAAACCCATTTTTGGAGATCTAAAATAGGTGTAAAAGACCTTAAAAATCAACAATAATATAACTTTAAATAAAAATAGTTACCAATTTAAAAGTATTCAGGGCAACAAAATACTTTTTTGTGGTTCTGAAACACATTTAAATGACCTTTAAAACGCAACTATAATTTCACAAGGTACAAAAATAATCATTTTGCATTCATTTTAAATGTTAAAAATAAGTTTTCTACGTCGGAAAAACTCGTTAAAGACCTCAAAAACAATAAATTAAGCTAATATAAAATATTTAGACTTTTATGAATATTTATCGTCGCAAAACACGGTTTTGGAGTCCCAAAACAGGTGTAAGAGATCTTAAAAATCAACAATAATTTCACTAAGAATAAAAATAGTTATCTAAGAATAAAAATATTTAAGGCCACAAAATACGTGTTTGCTTAAAAGACCGTTACTCAACTCAACTATAATTTAACAAGGTACGAAAATATTATTTTTTTAAGAAATTTTAAATACACGAATTTCAGGATCTTAAACTCCTGTTAAAGCCCTCAAAAATAAACAGTAAATTCAACAAATTATTCTATAAAAATTTATCACCACAAAACTTGTTGTTCTTGCTGTATTTTAAAAACATCGTCTTAAAGACACTTTTGAACTCACAAATTCCTTCGTTATTGTCATACGAGGATATCTGCGCTTGAGTTAATTAATTGCGCCAAATGTGAAATTTTAGCGTCATATCGCTAACAAAAGTTATATCCCATTAATTCATATCGTCCCTTTGATGTCAGCTATCTGTACATGTTAACCTTTTTATAAGGTTTTTAAAATGTAGTGTTAGGGGTGTGCGGCCCACAGTTTGCGAGGTGATTGCGAGCGAACAGGTGAGCGGCGTGAAAGTGGCGTAGCGCTCAATACTGGCGTGGGGCGCTCGTCGGGGCCCTGTGCCGTGTCCTAGGGCAGTGAAGTGAGCCGGAGCACAGGGCCGGCGCCAGAGCAGGGGCGGGCGCGACGGGGGCTGCACGCCGACGCCAGTACGCGCGGATGCAGCCTCTGGACCACATCTATCGCGCGCGCGCAGCTCCATTGTCTCGCGCGATTTGCCCGGGATACGTGTTGCTCATCTCACGCGCTGCTGGCCAGCACAGCCACGCATACGATAACGAGGTAATATTCAATATACCATTATAAATAAATCCTAATTAAATAATACATTGCTATTTAACGATTTTAAATCCAGGCTAATCAGTAAAGATAAAATGTGTACAATTAGATAATTAAAATAATTACACACTGCAATTAAAATATAAAATAAAGTTTTAGCTGAATTATATTATCTCTAAATATGTATTTTAATTCGAATTTATTGAGAGCATACGTTTCTATTTATTCCATAAACAAATTATGTACACAATAGTATTGTTGTTAAACAGTCAATTTAGAGCTAAAATAAATGACATTTTATTGTAAATAAATGGATAGTAATATCGGCTATAATATAAATTAAAAATCAAACTTAATTGGGTCAGTTATTTATATGAAATATTCGTTTTTAAAATATAATGGTCAGGTATATATTTGAGGTGTTAGACATTGTACATTATTAAATTGCTTCGTGAGAATTGAGCATAAAATATCTATATATAAAGTGTATGTAATGAAATAAATAATACGTTTTTGGTATCGTGTCTATAAGGGTTGATGCTTGTGATTGAACAAGAATAAATGTTTTACGATCACTTTTAATTAAAATATATTCTACACTATTTACTGTACAGTGTACACCAAAATTGATTTAAGGACAACACACCAAAATACTATTTATAAATTTTAACCACTTACCTCAAAATATTGAACATCGTTAATGGATAATATATATTTAATTAAATATAACGTTTGTTTAATACTTTATAAAATTCATTTGTTTCGTTTAAATAATACTGATAAAATTTTATGTAGTGGCAATTGAGAAAACTTCGTTCATACAAAATTCTGAAGTGTCACATTAATATTTAGAATAATTAGTTAAACAATTATATAATAAAAACCTATTTTTTAGTATATTCCCAAAAAAATGACTGTCTGTCAATTAGGAGAAAGCAACGATTTTTGACCAAAATATACAATGGTGTTTTTCAAATATTTTCTTCTTTAATTGTTATAGTTTATGCCTGCAATAGTAGCAATATAAAATTTATAAGATACGATAAAATATATAATATTAGACAAATACTTGTATTCCAAAACAAATATGCTCGTGACTACTTTCTTCTTCTTCGGGTTTCATTTTCTTATCTTATCCTTAGCCCACGAGAAGCTTGCGTAAAACCGTAATTTTTTTATCGATGTTTATTCGTAGCCCCTTTTTATTAACCCGGAAATTTGATGATACATATTGCCATGTCATCAGCATACTTTTTAAAAATATGATAGCTATCCCTACCGATGTTACTACTGATTTAAAAGTATATTCAAGTCAAATTGTGATCAATAGGAGGGCGCAAAAAATTGATCACTTCTCAGAAGTCAAAAATTCACGTCAAAAACAATAAAACCGTCGCAGTGGGAACGATCGGTAACAAGCGTTCCCACTGCGGGTTTATTAATATCATATATTTAACAATAACTTAATTTTGTCATAGCGTAGTGCTGTTAAAAGATGTAAAAATATAATCAAAATTAAAATTAAACACATAGTATTGTTTATGTTTTTAGTTATCACAGTAACCATATTTAAGTGTATATATATATATATTTTATAAAGAATTGATTTAGTGAATATATAGTTCATTATTTATCGATTTTATATTCGCTGTTAAACGAGTCGTTCAAATATTGATACGTAAACCGTAAACAAGTTTGACATGTTGATCGATTACTTTTACCTAAAAATAGTTTATTGGTTTTATTATTAAGAACAACATTAACGGTTCAACATATTGTATGCGCAAATAAAAAATAATTTAAGATTAAGAAAATAATAAATTTAATATATTAAAATCATAAATATTTACATACTATAATAGAGCGCTATTTGATTAATGAAATCAATATTTTTTCGATTCGATTGCGGTCAAAAGAGTATCGTCATTTTAATGAAAAACTAAAGCGTCATTGTTATATTATTATATATACATCGATACGGCGTAATCTGATATTTATAAAACCTAAAAAGTGTTCGCTATGTCGTAAAAATCATTGATAAAAATGTTATCTCAATAATCGAGGCGATACTATTATTTTATTTAATCGACAATCTACAAATACATATTTTTATATTTAAAAGTTTAAATTATTAATAATATATTGCAATTTCTAATATGATTGTCTAAATCTTTTGAAAAAAAATGTCATAAAAAATACAATTTAATATACTTTATAAAATAATACATTAAGAAATAAATACTGCAGTAGAGTGGTATAAAAAAATGCAGTGGTTGTAAAAAATTAAAAATATTTGTACAAATATATTTTTTACCAAAATAAGACTGATTTCTTGTTTTGACATTTTTAAAAAAAAATCGAAAAATAATTTTTGAGGTATATATTCAAGACTTAAATTAAAATTTTCCTAACTGACATATTTAGACAATTAAAAATTTAGCAGAATTTTTATAATTCATTACGAGAATACAAAGTTTATGATTTTGATAATAATTTTGCAAGCTGTTGAATATTCTGTTTTTCAACCCTTATTATATGTTTTTCTGTATTTTAAAAAAGAAAACTGTAGTTAATTTCAAAGCTACAGTTGATGAATCTAACGATATTTTATATGTATCTCTCATATAATGTTATTCTTTCACGTATTTATGAAACAGAACATTTGTTATCATCCTGAATCTTGAATATAAATATAATTATTAAAATGTCAATACACTATTGCTGTAAAAAATATATAAGTAGCTTATATAATAAATTGTATATATACCATTGAAAATAATATATCATAATTAGTCTTTTATATCTGAGGTGTTCCAATTCTTATCATTAATTTTGATATATGCATTATGATTTTTTAAAATACTTTTTGTGTATTATTTTAACCATATAGTATATGTATTTTTTGTATTAAATAATTCAATTATTGTTTTTGACAATCGTGACGCATTGGGGTAACCTGTTAGGTTACAATTGTCTTAATGTAATCTAAATAAATATTAGTAATTTTTGGTATATGATTAATATTTAATTTGCTTTTGATATTAATTTTGCTTTAAATTGAACTATAGAATTAAATATGTAAATAAGCAAATTTGAACCATTTTTTGCATGAGTTAAAAACGGTTGGTCAACTAGCAGAAACCACATATAAACTAAACAATGATTTTGCCGTTTTTACTGTTAAAAAACATATGGTGAAAATGTGTTTCTAAAATAATCCGTGCTGTGGACATATAAACCTTAGACGTTCTTCTAAAGTTAATAATGACCAACCGAAGGCGGTATTTGAATTATAACCACATATAACAATTAGAAAGCTTGTATAAAAGTTAGCATTTAGTAATCTGGTCCATTTGAAACATCTATGAAAATCAAACTAGCAATATAGACGAGTGGTGTATCTGACTATTTATCTGAAAGATCTGGGTTCGAATACCGTTTGAAACTATTTTAGTGTTTTTTATTGTGTCTGGGAGATCTGAATTAGTGATGAGTATATAATTATATTTCCGATCAATCGTCACAGATTAGGTTTACCTAGATTTCTCTAATCTCACGGATGAATATCGTGATGATTAATTAAAATCAAGCTAGGTCGTACTAGGCATTAAAGTTTCTCTAAAAATGAGTTACTTTAGCTCGTACAGAATCAACAAAAAAATATGATAGATGCTGACGAACTAAATGAAAACTAAAATAATCAAAATCTCACAGATTTTGAGCCGCACCGAGATTGAGAGCCGCACTTTACCGACCTTGCAATTGGCCATGCTCTCTCATTAGAACAACCTTTTGTAACAAACTATAATACGCTTAAATTAATTCTGGTTGATTATAAAACGTCACACTGGCAGCTTATTATACTCGGATCCAGGAATTAATTATTTATATAATATTTTTTAACGCTGAACTCTAATAACCTCGCAGAGAGCGCCCAGCGTGTGTGTGCCGAGTGGCTTTACCCGGCGTATAAATATTCCAGCGATATTGATGTTTCCTTAAATGAAAATTCTAGGTGAGGAAGCCTCATTTTACGCCGTATGTCGATAAAATGATAGCCACATAGTGACCCCACTAAAAATACTCATTCGCAAAACACGACATTCAGAATCGATGTCACATCGAGTAGCAACTGTCCACTGAATGTAATGTCGTTTCTACGAAGTTATAATAATTTAAGTAAATATAATTTAATATACTTACAATAAAATAAATATTTATTAAAATGCGATTTTGGAATGCATCTATTACTGTGCTAATTATTCTTTAGAATCTGTGCTCCTTTAAAACAGTAATTAATTATAATAATTTATGGTCATGATAGTATGGTATAAATAGTCTTGATAAGTTCAATACTGAGAACTCATTTTATTTATAACAATTATTAAAATACTGTTAAAAAACGGCCTCATCTGCAAAGAGACATCTATTAACTATAAATTATAATATACAACATAATTAATTATATATGTCCGATTCCCTGAATTTCAACTTGGTGGTTAATATTGTACATACTTAAAGGTATTCATCATGTTTGATTGACTTATCCAGATGATACAAATTTGCCTCGTTTTAACACATTTTAGTAACAATGGAAGAATCTTTTGATAGTCGCTCATAAGAAAGAATCATATTCACTACTTTTAAAAGATCAACTCAATTTTAAAATCGCGTGAATGTCAAAATTTTGCTATAAATAAACATTGCTGGTATAAAATAAAACATTCTAATGTCATAAGGTATACTATAGCTTAAAACTTTTCGGACAAATATTTAATACGGTAGAAAAAACTGGTTAAAATAGGATAAACCGTTCTTTTCATAATCGCAAACATACGGGGAGACGATAAACGTAACTTCATTACACATTTACATATGTAGAGAAGAGATTTTCTGTATTTATAGAATACTTAGTTTAACCCTTTAGCGTGCAAAGGGCGAAAACGGTCGATATATCGACCGACGACATAACGGTCTATAATTCAATACCTATTTATAATAAAATCTTCCTTAGCATCCCAATATGTCATCGAGGAAGCTCTTTCGTTGATATATCGACCATATGAAATTAAGTTGTTGCTATAGGCCAAAACACGATAAAATCAAAAATCAAAATAAAACATTACAAAACTCTAAAAGAATTATTTTTTAACAATATTTCTTTATATGTGTATATGTAATATATTTCAAACAATAAATTATATTTGTGTGCCAATATTTGATCGTTCATTATATAATAAACATATTTTTAAAATATCACCCTTAGTGGTCAAAGGTTGATATATCAACCGACAAAATTTCGAAATTTCCAAAAAAAAATTCTTTTTTCTAATTTTTTTTATTAAAATTACTTTTTATATATAATAAAAGTTCTAAAAAGTTATTTTTTAACCCTTAATTCCAAAATAATTAATTTGCGCGCTAAAGGGTTAAACATAGTACATTGATATGAGTCCGAAAAATAAATTATACCCATTAAATTGAGATTTATTTTCAGATGACAGTTAATATGACAGCTGACGATTAATCTCTTAAACATTCGTCTGACGTTTAAATTTAATATTAAAAAGTTTTTTTTTAACAGAAACTCAATGATAAATATTAAGTCAAACTCAACAATCAACATCCAATTTCATGAGCATAATAATGTAAAGCGCCTCAAAAGATACTTTGATTTGAAACATGCTTTTGATAACACGTCATTAAGAATTGGACGCAAAGAACCAAAAAAGCAGCTGCTTCTCTTTTCACGTCAACCCTGGTCTAGCTTATTCGTCCGGAATCCAAACATTTTAATTCGATTCGAGAAGTTTACGTATACAAACTAGACGCGAATTGACTATTGCATAAAATTCAGTGAAAAATAAACACATTGACAGAGAATTGTTGTTCTTAAAATATGCTTTTTGGTATTTTTGAGACACTTTATCTCTTATTCATGCTTCGTATCCATAGTCTGCTATTAGTATAATTATTTTATATACTTCTAGCTTTCATTAATGGCTTCGCTCACGTTTTTTACGTCACATTAAACAATTTTTCTTGTGACTTGTACGAAATTGCGTTTTAAGCAACCTTTATTAAAAATAGCTAAGATCGATGCTTATGGATCTTACGTGTAGTATAAAAGAGCTATCAAAAGGATTAGACCGTAACGTAGTAATATTGATAGATTGAAGTAATCTAATACATTAACTAAATAATTAATAGCTAATTTTTTGCAAGGCATTTTGTATATTAAATAAAATCAACATGCTGCAACTGAAATCATCAATTATTTTTTATAAAAAATAAAATAATATGTTTCTGTTAAAAAAGTTTGTTATTATAATGCTGTTATTCGATACCTAACTAAAAAATACTATTTTAAAGAAAGGCATTGTTGAAAACAACGTCTTGTTAAAAAACCTTATGTTAAAAAAAATACGTGCTCATGTTTAAAAAGTATGTTATTATTATAGGTGTATATTGTTGTAATTTGATACTAACTATATAATATTATTTTAAAGAATAATTTTGTGGAAAAGATCGACTTGTAAAAAAATTTACAAAATATTTGTTCATACACCTTTAAAATCAGGTAACTCAATTTTCATTCTTTATATTGATAGTTAGCTACAATGTATTATTATTTTCTTAATTAATTGAACAATGTAAGTATTTGTATAATTATTGGAATTATGTTTTAAGAACATATTGAAGGCAAATTTTATATTATGTGGTAGCATTACTAAATCTATACTATTTTATATTGTTGTAACCTAACTAATTATTTACATACTTAAGAATCTACTTTGAATTACTTAAAATGAAAAAATATGCAGGATTTCAGTAAATAAATCATATTTAGTTTTTAGACCAACTAAATTTGAGAATTTTAGTATATGAAGATATTTTTTATTGTGTTATTAGCAATTTATTGCGGTTTTCAAAATATTATTAATTAGTAATAATGGCTCTTTTATTCATTAATTTAATTTATAAGTTTATCCTTATTTATATTGTATGATTATCTTCTATCGATTATTTAACGATTTGCCATGGGTTTGCTTACATTAATTTATTAACTAAATTTTGCTGCAACCACCTGGAAAAATTATCGTATCTAGAACCTAATTCACAGATCTACGTCCACATCAAATATGTACACGCGCCATAATAAATAATTGATTTTTGAGATCTTGAAATCGATTTTTATTCAACAAATCGCTCTCAAGATATGTCCATGTCGTAATCCTATTGATTTTTTAATTGTTTGAATATTTTAACACATATAAATATTATAAACTATTTCATTGTCATAACCTTAAATTTTTTAGTTTTTATTTTGCATCCATATATAGTAAGCCTTTTCCATAGCATCAACGATGTGGGTCCGAAACAACGAGCCCGTAAATTCCAGTTGAATGATACTGGGATTCTGACGGGATCCCGATTGTCTTACATCACGCACGACGGCGTAAAGTATAAACCGACCTATTTTTACCTATCGGTTATTAAATATTCAAAGCCGCTGTTGAACTCTGACGTAACGCGGAGATTGCCGGAGAATATTTGATGGACGAATTTTAACACTGGACGCGTTCTATTTGTTTTATACGTCCTCTGTGTGTGTGTTTTTTAACGCCAGACCTGCTGTGGTATGAGAGGTAATCTAGACAAATTGTTGGGGTGGTAATTGAGGTGGACGCCTAAAATTTAATTAGATTTCAGAGCTTTAAATATTGGTAGATTACGCTAATCTTATTACGATTTTGTTTTAATATTTTTTCAAAGCGTTAGTAAGCGAATAACTTCATAAAAAAATAAAAGTACGAGACTTTACATTAAAAATAATGAAACAGCTTAAGAAATCGAATTTTATATATTTAATTTAAAAACCAAGTAGAGTTTTATTATAAATTCATAGAAATAAATCGAATTGTGAGAGGTTCAACCAGCTGCACCATTAACGCTGTGATCATTTCAAATATGATGAAAAGGAAATAGGGTCTAATAATGATAAGATAATAATCAATACTACAATTGCTTGATTTAACCCTTTAGACGCCAGTGACGTGCCTGCACGCCAAAGCTGTCGGACCGTCAAACGCCAGCGCGTGCAGGCACGCAAATGTTATTACGGACACATTTATTAATAAATTTGTTTTTTTTTTCGTTAATTTAATACAGAGACATCTATTAAATGGAATGTGATCGTTAAAATGTGCAATTTTTGAACCATTCTTTTATTATTTACGATCGAGCATACAGACGTTGTTAGGGCTGCTACAATATTTTTTTTACAATATTAATTTTTTGTAAAAAAAAACATTTGTTGAATTTGAATTTTGTTTTTGTTTATATTATAACATTATTGCCATATTTACTTTTTTTTTAATTTTTTTGACAAAGTTGAAATTTTTTAAATATATGAAGTAGCCGCCATTTTGATAAAAGGTTTTGATTAAAACAACGGAAATTATCGTGTCCCATACAAATATTAAAAACAACCAAAAACATATAATATAAACCACATACAATATAAATTACATATAATATTTGTGTGTGGCAGCCCTGACAGTGGTTTTTAAAACTTGTTATTTCTGTGCTTTTTTTTCACTTTTATGTTAAAATTAATAAAAAGGAAAGTAAACAGTGATTTTCCAGGTAAATAATGTTGCTCTTTCATAATAATTTAAAGGGTTGAAAATGGTGGCCTACAGAGCAAATTCATAGAAATTTGCTTGGCGTTGAACTGGTTAACAGACTAACTAACTGCTAGCACATTAACCACTCGTAATCACAAGAAAAAACGCACAATAAAAATGCGTTTGATAAATCTGATTAAATTTCTTACATACGAAATGTTTTGATAGTAATAATAATCATCATTAAATTCAGGAATATTATATTGGTACATCTATATATTTTGTGTTTTCAATTTTATAAAAACGAATTCGGTAAATTAAATGTACGGCTACTTACTAAATACGGGAAGCGCACGTCAGTATTGTTTCCCATTGGGAGCTCCTTAGAGCTGCGATCAGGAAGACTGATTGAAAATGGCGCATTCATTCCTTTGTTTAACGGCTTTTGAATATTGATATAAACCTCATTCAGAACATTTCCCTTGCGTTGTCATGACAACGATTTCTCGCTCACAGTTGTCACGTAGAATAATCAACGTCATCCCCGGGCTAGACTTTATATTCGAATAAATGGCCGACGTGAGATTTCTCTTAATGAAATCACGAGCTTAATAATGACTCAAACTAATGAAAGTAGTAGAAAACGCACTTCTGGCAATTTTATTATGTTAGTTAAATAATACTGAAAATAATAACAATGTGCATAGAAATAAAGCACTTAAAAAGTAAAGTGAGTTATTCGTTGGAACAATAAACATGTAAAATCATAAAATACCAAGTGAAAAATATGTATCTAAGCATATTGAGGATCACAATGTTTTCAGTTTACTACATACTTCTACTCCTGTAGAAAAGGCGCAACATTGTGAACAATATTTTATCTAAGCGAATGATTAAATCAATATTAAATAAGTAGTTTTGTAAAATAAACATATATTAAAAATGTACTAACTTTTATTGGTATAAAACAAGCTTATTCATGTCTTTACATTTATTTTTCTTTATTCAATTTGTATTATTATTTACTATTTGATTTTGTTAAGGTTTGTGAAAAATATATGGGTAGTTTAAATTTACAATACATATAATACAGGTATTATAAAATAGTAGCATAATGATTAATCATAAATTCAGTGCTATAAGAACACAAATATAATGAATTTGAATGTTTTTTTTGTGATTCATGAATTTATGTACTAAAGGCAATTTCTGCATGATGAACCTTTTCCATACGATAAAAGGTAAAAATGTACAATATAGAGAGAAAAATATAAACCGACGAGTCGCTCTCAAGTTAACGAGCGAATTTGAGGTTATGATCCGCTCGTTGCGTCGGTGAAAAGGGTAAAAGATGAAATGTAATAAATAATTCCATTATATTATGGCTGCGTCCCCGGTTAGTAAAGTCAACGCCATCGCAACTTTTTGTAGCGTCTTTCTCTACCGGTGAAATTATTTTGTTTTTTTTTTGATTTCTGATACACTAATCTTATGTGTTTTCTATTTGGTTGTGCTAAGAGACTGGTCTTGTTATATCAACGTCTTAAATTTCATGTAAATGTTATCTATTTTCGATATAAACGAAATTAGATAGCGAAGGAAAGCACTCTTGGGATTGAATTTATTTTATTATCTGAGTATAAAAGCTATGGAATAAAAATCGTTGATATACAAGACTATTTGCAAAGCATAAGAAACAAATAATTTGTATACAAATATGTATCATGACCTTCGTATCAGGGTTGTTTATTTTTGTTTTCAAGACAATATTTGTATCTATTTAATTTTTGTGCAAGAATTGAGTTTGTATATTTTAGTTATACGTGGAGTTTTCCGTGTGTGCGTCACTAGGCTTCTGATACCTGACGTTGAATTGGATCGGAAGATGTGAAGAGAGAAGCAGCGATATATAATTATTTGTAGAAGTATCAGTGAAAGTTTCTGAAGAAGTGTGTTGGTTACCTTAATTATACCAATGGTCTCTCTTCATAGGAAATTTTGTATTCGGTCCTTCTTCGTGCAGTTGCCGATTACTAGAGAGTGGGGAGTTTTGGGACAGCCGTTAACCGCTAGAGAAGATTACAAACGGCCGTTTAGATGGCAATTCTGAATGCTTGTATTATTTTTTTCAAGGCATTTGCAAAAGATACTTTTAATATTCATTACTCATGGCCGCTACGTTAACATCAACAGTAAAAATGATTTTTTAAGTGATGTCCTATTTTTTATTTTTGGCGTTTAAACTTGTTTTTTGTATCACGCCTTTAAATTGTGCTTTTTGCCGTTTTTAAACCTGCCAATTTAATCCTTTTATTATGTGTAGTCCAATTTTTGAATGGAAAGGTAGTTCAATTGATAAACTCCATATATTATATAATAATATGATCTGCTTGGTGGCTCGTACCGCTACGCTACTCTGCATAATATTTATTATAGATATACTCTGCATAGAAAACATATTTATGTTTTCTATAAGTAGAGATTTAATGTAAATATAAAAATATAAATACGCATTACATAAGCTTATTTGAAATATCAATAATGATATATTATCAAAACATAGTAGTACGGAATTGTGTCAGTGGAATGTTCTAAAATCAATGCTCTATTAAATCCAGTTTATGATCAATGGTACATATGAACCTAACATGCAATCAAATGGAATGACCCATGAGAATGCATTCGTGTACATATTTACCAAATGATTAGATTGACAACCATTCATTTTTGATGAAATAATAAATATACTATGCACGAAGTAAATGTAGCTACTAAGTAAAATAAAAATCGGCGTTTTCACTAATTTTGGTTGGATCTGTAGGTGTTTTATTGTTTGACGTATTTATAAATACATTGCTTACATAATACAAAATGCATATTTGATCTTCTAAGCCTTTATGTAAATGATGAATGCTAATAAGAAATCAATTAGTTTTTAAGCATTTTCCATTTATATAAAACTGCAAAGTAATATCAAAATCGAATGAGGCTATGTTCATTTTAAAAAGCATACCCTTCAAAACTTTGGAAAACTTCGACACCCGCATCAACGCCTTTTATTAAAGGCTCTTTTGAGTTATTTTCACAACTATAATATTGTTATATTACGAGCGACATTGGGCACGTTTATTAAAAATACAAGTTTTTGATACTGCTTCTTCTGTAAAGTTTTGCGTGACTTGTGTTGTCATTTTTATAAAATAAAATATTACTCTGATTTATTGTGAATAACAGAATGTTAATTATACTGCATAAAATATAAAAAAAGTTTTAGTAAATTTAAAGTAATTTTATTTATGTACTAGAATATCTGAAAACGTGTCATAGAGTAGATATTTATATTATACAATAACAATATTTTAAGATTCGGTCGCTTGTATTTTGTCAGATTTAAAATGCGTACCTAAGATAACTTACTATATTTTATTGTACGCTTTTATATTTGTTTCGGGGTATATTTTACATTTTCGATTAATTTAAGGTCACGGTTGTTGCTATTTTATTTAACTCAATTGGACCGTGTCTGATATCGCTCGTGCGTGTCTACTGAAATCGTCAAACGCTTTCAATATTCATCGCACACTAGTATAGAGCGGAAACCGTATCACTTACTGCTCTTAACTTATTCATTGTCGTCCACAATTTTGTCAGAAATCGATTATCCGAACAAAACTACGAAAAATCGAACATAATGTGGCTACAATATGCGGTATAATTAGTAACATACAATCATACTACTCTATTTAATAATAAATCTTATTAAAGAATTATAGTTTTATATTATATATATTTTGCTTCCTAAAAACTGATTCAAATTTGTAACATCTTTCTACGCCACACTGACTTTATTAAAGAATTTGATTAACACTAGTTTTAGCCACGTCATTACTTGATATTTTGCTTTAGTCTTCAAACGTTTTCTCGCACAAAAGCGATTGTATACAGAGTCAACACAATTTTGAACGACTTTCATGTTCTTCGTTTTCAATGGATTCTCAAACCATTCTGAATTATTTACATCAGTCTTTTACGGTTTAATATAAAAGAAAAGATTTTTAGTAAAACCTGTGCTTTGATCGATAACTATTGGAATGTTTATATAACGGTAATAAGAAAATATGTTTTCAGCAAATATTATCATACATTTTGAACCGGATACTTTTGAACAGTGCGATATATCCTGTATATATATATTTAGGATTGCTTATAAAATCATGTCCGTGAAGGATCGTTCTGAAATACCTCTATATATTATATATGAGCTTTATTCATATAGTGAATGATAATAAACATGATTCATGTAAATGACATACCAGCCCTTAGGGCATTCATTCAGACGTCCGAACGTCTTGAAACTTTCAATGCGATCTGGCCGCAATATATCAGACCCTTTGTGGTTTATTGGGCGTCGACAAAAGGGCCCCAGCTGTAAATTGCCTGCCTGTGTCGTGAAAAATTCCAAATTTACAACCGGGATAGAAAGAGAAGCTAAAAAGCGAGAGATTTCATAATGCGATAAAATCTGAGCGGAAAAATTGCCGCTGTAAGAACAAAACGCACAAAATCGATACACGCACGTGTATTAATTTTACGCAGTTGAGATTTGTGCAAAATGAAAATCCTGTGCCTTTTGAGAGGAGCTTTGGGTACTTGCTGGAGGCTTTGTGTACGCTTGGGCGTATAGCCTTGGCTTTCAGAACTATGTAGGTTAGCTTCCGACTGTGAAAAAGTGTATAAACTGTATAAAAAACGATTGCAGTCGACTGTTTCGTAAGATAAACCATTTTGCTTGAGATTAATTCACAAGCACGTTTCTAACAAATTAGATATAGAATCTGTAAATCAAATTATTAGTAATAATAATGTTTCACATTATACATATTAAAGGCTCGTAATATAATATTGAATACACATACAAATAAATTGGTTTATTTTAAACAATAAATAAATATCTTCATTGAAAATAAATGTTTAAAATAATTTATATTTTCTGTGATACTTCAAGATAACAAACCTTAAGCTATAAATTTTCAGGTCAACGCTTAATAACTCTAAAGAAACTGTTTGTAATCTCATAAATTTATTTCCAGCGAATGTTTAAATGTGTGACTGTAATTGTTAAATCACCTGAAATATGTTCAAACTTTTCGCATTTAAAAGAAAAATGTGACCTTTTTTTAAATTTATTTGCTTTTATACAAAACGTTCTAACGTGTTAGCTACTTTTATTACTTAAGTTAACTCAAAACGCGATGGCCAATCCTTACTGTCATCGATGAGTTGGAACAACATCAATTTTGAAGGTTCTGAAGAGATTGCAGATGGATTTGCTAGGTATTTTCAAACCGTATACCATAATGATGGGTCACATTTAGAGTTTAATTCTAATTACGATGAGACTCATCGTTCATGGTCATCTTTGTTATCAATCAAAACCTTTAGTTTGGTTGATATGGAATATGGATTTAGCAGACTAAAGTCCATTTTTACCTCGGGACCAGATTTTATTCCAGACTACATTCTGAAAGGATGCAAGTCTGGTATTTTACAGCCTCTAAAATTTATATTTAATTTAATTTTGAGATCCTCTTGTTTTCCAGAATTGTGGAAATGTTCAAAAGTCACTCCGATTCATAAAAAGGGTCCCAAATCTCAGATTGACAATTACAGGCCAATAGCTTTGATCGCATCACCTGCAAAATTATTTGAAATTGTTTTGCATAAATACATTTTTAATCATTGCAGGTGTATGCTTCTCGATCAACAACATGGTTTCCGTAAATCTTGATCCACTGTCACTAATCTAATGGTTTTGTCTAACTATGTTTCAAAATCATTGGACTCTGGTGTACAAGTGGACGTCAAAAACACAGATTTTGAAAAAGCATTTGATAAAGTTAACCATGCTTTACTTGTAAATAAGTTATCTAATTTCGGGTTTTCTGAAGATCTCATAAATCTATTCTCAAATTACTTGAACAATAGATATCAATTCGTCAAGTATAATAACTCTTTTTCGGAACGATATGAGACCCCTACTGAAGTACCTCAAGGATCCAATTTGGGTCCATTGTTGTTTTTATTGTTCATTAATGACATAGAAACAGCAATAGAGCATTCAGATTTTTTATTATATGCAGATGACTTGAAAATTTACAAGAAAATGCATTCGATTTCTGATTCCCTCGACCTACAGGAGGATCTCAACCCTATATGGAAATGGGCTTGCTATAACCAATTGCCTTTCAGTGTAAAGAATGTCACACAATTTCATTTTCAAGGTCATTAACGCCAGCAAAATATTCATACCATCTAGGCGGATATTTTCTGGAAAGGTTTTCTTCAACTAAGGATTTAGGAGTGACTTTCGAAGAACGTTGGAAATTTAGCCAGCACATTGCAGAGACTCATAGCAAATCCTTAAAAATGCTCGGTTTTATCTTGAGAAATGCGCGTTACTTCAGGAATACTTTTGTATTGCGCACTCTTTATGATACTCTAGTCCGCAGCATACTAGAAACTAGCTCCATCATTTGGATCCCAGGCGTAATGAATCAATGTAATGAATTGAAGCTGGAAAAATTACAACGTAAATTTCTTCGATATTTATACTTGAAGGAATACGGGTATTATCCGTTCTTGTTTCCCAGTGCTTTTATTTTGGGAGCCCTGGGATACGTTTCTTTGTTAACTCGCAGAAGTGTTTATGTAATTAAACACTTCTGGAAATTGCTCAAGGGCATCGTAGACAATCCTTCAGTGCTCGAGCAGCTTCAAATGTGGGCTCCTGAAGGTGGTTATAGTTCTCGGTCGCGTCCACTATTCTTGCCTGTTAAGTCTAGAACTGGAACACTTGGCAACTCTTCTCTGGCCAAGGCTATTTATCTGCTCAATTCTGTCCATAGTAATATTGACATTTTCTCTTGCACATATGGAGTTTTGGTTCAGTTCGTATGGGACAATGCACACTTGTTGAGGTGATTTGTGTCTGTTGTTTTGTCTTGTTTATATTTGTATGTATTATGATGTATTAGTATTTTTGACTATCGTGACGCATTGGGTTTGCCTGTCAGGTCACAATAGTTATAATTTTAATAAATAAATAAATAAATAAAAGTGTTACATTATGTAACACAAAAGTTCTATCAAAGTAGTAAGCATTTTTATTATAGTTTCATCAGTATAGAAATAGTTTCAACCACACAATTCTTTTACTAAAGTAAATGAGTATATCAAAAGAGTCAAACTTAAAAATTGTATTTAAAAAAAAATGTAAATAATTATTATAAATTATTAGTAAACTTCTTATTTTTTTCTTTTGGTGAAACTTTGATTAGAAACCAATCCATACTTTTGCCTCCTTTTGAGGTTTCGGCAAAAATGTGCCACTGTGTTTGTCATTGAATAGATTCGTGGCTCGCACTGCTACAGACAGATTTTACTGTAGAGGCTCAGCAAAATCGAAATTTATTAAAATTATTCGTTCACCAAAAAGTTCACAAAAAATGGTTTATAATCAAAAAAATTATAAATAAATAAAACCGAAAAATAAATGGATATCTTTAACCTTTTAGTCTCATTTGAGCGACACTGAATTTTTAATTATTAAGTATTACAAAAAACACCGAACACAAAAATATTCATCCAGTCAACAAGAAAACTGTCTATTTCTATATTTTAAATATTTTCTACTTTACCATTGAAATATTTGTGAAAAATAATAACTATTGAAATAAATTTGTTATATATCAGACACGGTACACGCGCGTCTGAAGACCCGTGAGCCTAGCATTGCTAGATTGTATCATTAAAAACAAATTAAGAATATGCCATATAAAATCATAATAAGATATTTTACAATGTGATAGTAAACGTCTTCATACGGTAAAAATAATATATGTGCTTTTAGGTAGTCTGTTTAATATTCCCAATTATTTACGCTCATCATTTGTGGTCACGAGATCTCTCTTCCGTTGTGTTGTGTGGTCTTCGTGGTTAGAATGGTTAGAATGACCTCTGCATTGTAACAAATTGTGGCGAGGATAGTTGAAAATCATACAAGGGTATTACGAAGAATTCAATTACTGAAATATATTATATAGTATGTACATATATTGAAACCATAAAATATTTCACATTCGAAATTAAAAAAAATATTTTTTAAATTGATTTCAACTTAAAATTAACCATGTAGAATAACGATGTTTAATATCCTTACAAAGCTAATCCAGCGATTATCCAACAACCCTCTAATCTAGTTTACTCGAGCATCGTTGTATCTTTTCTAGTACGGTCTTTTCCCTCAAGTACCGCTTTAACCCATTAATAGCACAACATAATGTATTTTAAGGATAAAATCTGGAATGTATTTTATTGTGATATTATCAGGTTTCTACAACCTAATACGTTCACTTTCTCGTGTCAAGATAATATAGACTTCATTAAATTACTTCGACCACCCGTGGGAATATATGTATATATGTCTTTATTACAACGACACGTAATTGGCAATTCTTTCCCCCAAGTTTCCGAACAGAGAAAAATAACTTTTGTTGCCTCGGGGACATAATATTATATATAAAGAGGAAAAGGAAACGCTGTTGTTTATTTGTTGCCGCATTATCGGACAACTTCGCGAAGAAGAATCCAAACAATCCGTTTTCCTGAGATCCGTCTCACACTAAAGACGGATATCGGAAATGCTTACATCAAGTCCTCACCTGCAAAAATGAATTTTTCTGTCGTGTTTTCGCTCGAAGGATTATCTCTATAGTCATACTTTTCATGAGCTAATACCGGATGCTTGCGAACTATTGTATACGTTCAAAAATCAACGGACAATACATAAAGGTAGTATAATTAAGCAATTGTAACTAAACAATAGGCACAGTGGCAAGAACGATGAAAATCTATGCAGTTAGATATTTACTTTTTTTTTCATTCTTAACCACACAATGGAAATTTCTAAATCATATATGAAGTTTTATCTTACTGAATTAAAAAAATTAGGTTTTTTAATTAAGACTTATTATTTAAGGTAAATTTATTAAATTCTGTGTAAATATAAAATATTTCCTACTGCAAAAAAATAATTAAAATAATTGCAAATTTAAAATGATTAAATTCAGAAGCTTTTAAAAAGTTTTCTGGTATAAAATTATTATATTTGTATTTGTTCTCTAATTATGCGTAATAAAAATAAACTATACATATTAATCAATAAACTAAATAACCATTACGCAAATATGTGTCGATACTATATGCTTCAAAATTATTATAATGTTTTTTTTAACAATTTAAACAAAAAATGGAAGAAAATAATGGTTACAACTTTCCTAAAAAACGGAACAGAAGGATTAATAAAATTAAATAGATCAATAGTTATCGGACGAAAAAAGGATCATGAGACCCATATAATTATTTAAGTGATAATTATGCGATATTTATGATTTCTTAAACCTTTGTCCTAAAAATTGATCAGCACTGCTTTCTCACAAAAAATTGTGGTTAATCTCGCTTTTAAGTACAATATATATTTAAAAATGAATGAGCTAAAATATCAGGTAGTTTTTTTTCAAGTGACCGATTTTAACTATATTTTTAATTATTGTATTGTATTCCGAATTGAAATTATACTTTTTGTTCTTAGTTTTGGGGCCTTTATGTATTATGATGTCGATAAAAGATTTACGGTTCTTTTTTGTACAAGTATAAACTGAAATATATTGTTGCGCAGCCGACAAGAAATATAAATTTGTTATTTGGCGAAGGTACTATTAATCAGAGAAATGTAAGACGTTTGTTAAAAAAATCTTACTAGCGATATTACCATTGAAATTAGCCCAGTGAAAGACCTTCGTATTTATTCGATAAAAAAAGGTTGAGAAACATTGCTAAAGGTAATCCACAAACAACTGTTAATACACTCGCAGGAGACAGGTTTCTCCAGCAATGTTTCACGACATCTTAATGCCATAGAAAATGCGCAAAAAATGAATAAATGGGTACCGCATGAACTGACTGAAAGATAAAATAGCAACGTCTCATAATTAATAGCGAATCATTCTTACAAATAATCATTACATGTGATAATAAATTATTTATATATGATAATCAAAATAATACAGGAAAATCGTAAAATAAAAAAAGCTTCAAAACCGAGTCTGCACCCGAAAAAATTAAAGTAGGCTATAATTTTTTAAGCTATGTAATATTAGCTAATTCTGGAGTACCACAGGGATGTAATCTGAGTCATCCGTTCTTTTTGCTCTTTATTAACAACATACATACATACGGAAAATATAATTGCATTTTAGTTTAAATAGTTTTCACTATAAATTTAATACTTTGCAGTAAAAATGTAGTATTTTTATAGTGCACTATAAAAATACACCGCACGTACGGCAGGCTGCAAATTTTTTGGAGTAAGAATAATACGTTTAGGTTAGGTTTTGGTTTAAACAGATGTATATGTTGACCGCACGCTAAAGTGCAAAGTACTGAATTTATACATTGAAATCTCTTTGTAACGAATACCGAAATAACGATATTTTCAGTATAACGAATCTTTAATCTGTCCCCGAAAAACTGTTTTCATTATAACGAAGACTGATCTCAGTATAACGAAATATTTTGATCATAATTTAAGAATGACGTTACACGTTACGACTTGACACAATATTTCTCCGAATTCAGTTCGTCCTTGACTTGGCGTGTGGCTGATGTGTTCATAAGCTACATTCAATGTGTTTCGCCGATCCTCAAACTTTTTTATAAAACATTTTATTGTGTTTATTATATTATCCTTAAAAATGTAAGAGGTTATTTTGGTGCTGCAGTAATATAGTAATTAAAAATAAAATTCAAATACATCATCTTCCTTACATTCAATATAACGATTTTTTTCGTTATACTGAGATTTCACTGTAGTTTATAGTTCAAAGTATTCAAATTTATAGGGGAAGCTAATAAAACTAAAGTGAAATTTATTCAAACTCATTAAGAACTCATTGATAATTATTATATGCTGATGATCTAAAAGTGTTTCAGTATGTTTGTATTTAAGGGGAATTTTTCATTGATCGTTTCTTAAATTAGGCGAGACTATTACAGTGGAATCATATTATATGAACACTTAAAATAACCATGCATAGAAAACTAACCATAAAATATCCGACCTAAAATAGATCTAGAACGATAATGCCCCATGATAATGCGAAAACTCATGGTTCACTAATTACTGTTGAAAAATTAAACGAATTAAGATTACAAATTTTCCATCGTCCCGCATATTTCCCTGACTTTATCGCTACAGATTATCACCTTCATAATTATTTACGAAATACGAAATCCAATAATAAACATTGATATTATAAAAGGCTTTCACGATTTCACAACCTTTGAAAATGAAACAAGAGATTTGTTTATTGTTAAATTATTGGCTAAATAAATACTATTTCTGTATAATAAATATATTTTGATTAATAAAATTAAAGTAAAAACATCAAAAATCTCATTAATAAAATCTACCACTTTATATGAAACAATCTAATAATAAATTCATTGCCTTGACACTAACACAAAGCAGTAAAACTGCACTTCTACTTGATATTCTACATGCATAATTATTTATGAATTTGGGTTACTTGAGTCATATCCGATACTAGACTTGTTTTTTAAAATACCATTCCATATGAAAACTTTTTATTTTTCATATGGATTTAGAGAATGATTTTTATATAAGTGATAAATATCGAATATTAAACAAAATTTTACAAATATTAAAAATAAACTCAACAAACAACCCGTTAGTTGACCTCTAAAATATTCAATGTTTCATATTTTTTTCATATTTAAAAGGAAGCTATGAGTCTTATTTTTTGTTCGTATATTCAAGACTATTTATAAATGAGATTGTCTTGTTTGTATGCTACATTTTATGAACATTTAAAAAGTTTTTAACCCTTTCAACTGATATTATTATATTTATTAAAAAATTCGCTTTTATTTTTAATTTGTGTTTTCTAAATAAATTCATATTTTTTTAGATATGTATATTAAAGCTTACACAAATGATAAATTAAATAATATTTATAAAATATGATTAATTATACACATATGTACATACGTTATAAACTTCTTGATACATTTGATTAAAAATACATTAAAAAATATTTATATATGTATATAATTAGTTTTAAAGTGTTTAAAGTGTTAAAGTGCAATAGTATGATAATACATTAAACATAATAAAATACTGACATCTATGTGGCTCAATCCTTTTTGATATTTTGATACTATATTGAAGTTAGCATAAGCTCCTTTAAAAAAATGTATAGTTTTACAAAATCTTTTCATATTTTCAACCAATTACTCGCGAGTTTAAGATATTTTATATTGAAATATAAATCTAAAAATTTTATCTATCAAGTAATTGACTGAATTATTTTTAATTAATAATTTATTATCTTGACTTTTACACATCTGAAATATGATCGTTAGAAATAAATCGACAGTGTGCTAATGACACACTTCTGCTGAAAATATCGACCTTTGTTATAAAATAATATATCATGATATTAGAACACTTCGCACGTAGTCATAATAAATGCTATGGAAAGAGATGTCAGCGATAAAATGTGTAATATTTTATCAATGCTTTGTTGCATAAAGAGCTCTTAAATATTTCCTTGAAAATATATTTTTATAATAATAAAAATGATAAATATATTTTACACCATTCATTCCACATTTCCATATTATTATATCGTTGAAAATTTAGTAAACACTTTATATATTACGTCTGATTGCGTATTCTAATAGCTTTCGATATAATATATGTTTATGTTACTGTATATTACATTTTTTTAAATAAACATTTGACTCGCATCCCGAAACGCCCCACAGCAAAAAGCCTTTACGTTTACGTGATACCAAAGAAAAAATAAATAGCGGATACATGGTTTTTGTTTTGCGTTTTCGGGGCAAGTACACATACACACACCTTGTCGATGTTTATTTTTGGTAATTTTTTAAAATGCGGACACTGCGGTGTATCGATCAGCGCGAGATGTGACTGACGGAGCGAGGATCATGGGCGTACCTACGGATGCTGGGATGGTTTTTGGTTGGACGTTTGAAAACTGGAAGAGTAGGTCTGGCTTGCCGCACTGGGGCTACTTTTAGGATCGCCATGTCGTAAACATAATTGACTACTCTCATAAATCTGTCTGCTTGGGCTAATAATAATAAATTATCAGGATAGGTTCAATAGTATCTGGGCAATGTATAAATAAAAGTTACCATTTATTGTACAGCCACTAGCTTCCACAAAAATATTATTGATGTTATATATTTATTTATAAGCAATCGAATCAGATGGTTAAACTTTAATATGAGATAAAAATCACAATCTTTAAAAGTTAAATAGGTATTTAATAATAATAAATAATTGCGGTTTATTATCTATTCGGGCAACCAACTAATGTATATTATTTACAAATAAATAAAGGCAGTCCAAAATATGATACAATTTGTTTTTTTTATAGTGTAATCGTAATCAGTATTATTATTAATAAATTAAAATAATCAATTGTTACAGGAGACGAGATTATAACTCTAAATGTTTTTTTTTTGATTAATAATTGAGCATTCAGTCATGTTTAATAGATACATATTGTATGTGTAGGTATATCTATATATTATATAGGACGTTTAAAGAGACGAGCCAGGAAGATGATTCAGCATGATTTAAAAAGCTCAAAGGTCCACTTTATCCCACTTTATGAAACTATATAATACTGTTTGACATGTGTATCGTAATTCATAAGGCAGTTTTAATAATTAGAATGTCATTTAGATTTAATATGTATTACTTGCAAATTAATTTAATATAATATAACAATATATATGAAAATAAAACATAATCAGTTTCCATAAAATAGTACGTTCAATTTTCTTGAAATAATTGGAAAAACTTAAGAGCTTAATATTCGCTGAGAGATAATGGACCTCATACGTGATCTACCTATTCAGAAAGAACGGATTTGGGTGTAGATGTATATATGTACGTTTAAGGACAGAGTCGGCTCAGAGAAGTAAAGATTTAAACTTAAAAAAAATGCAATCAAAATAAAATGATTTATTCATATAAAGAAAAAATAAAATTCGGGGACATAATTAGCATTGAAATTGAAATGGTGCATATGCTTTATAAATTAATTTGTAAGTATATAATTTTTGTACTTCTTAGAATTATTTTTGAAAACTCATTCAAATGCAACAGATATTATCCTAATAATAATTATTTATAATAAATAATATTTTACACAATTTTATATATGTATCACAAAAATAAACATAAATTCTAGTAATAATACACTCACTCGTTGCCGCTGATAACGCGTCGTCCCATTTCTTTTTCCGTCAAAAAACTCTCTCTCTCATTCATTTTTCAGCGACCAATTTCGCTAGCAGAGTGTCGCAGTGACGAAAAATGAAATTGCTAGCCTCATCCGGGCCTGTGCTATGCCGAAGTAGACTATTCGCTGTTTGCCTCGGTTTTTGCCACTTGCATTCAACACATACACACTCACGTAAATATGCACACATTAGGTTGTGCGATTAAAAAGTTAGAGGAGTACTGATTTGGTCAATTATCCGAAAGAGATTAGAAAGGCAATTTATAATAATGTTAAATGTTACGAAAATTTAACAAATTTAATTTTGTATGTGACAATAACTTTCTATGATATTCAGTTAGTTGGAACTATACCAATTTTTTTGCCCATTTTTAAACTATTCGTTATTTAAAAAAATTGTAAAGTTCATGAATATGTTATTGAAAAAATTGGTAGTGTTATTAAATAAATTAGCAGAAAATTAAATTGATATTAAAAATTACGTTGTTGCAGTCATTATGAAAAAAATATAGAAGGTGTGGCCCAATACTCATAATCGTTACCAAATATTTCCAAACAATTTTCCGTGAAAATTTTATAATAATAAAATATAACACGAAACACAAATCATGTAATGTACTTTCCTTGCGGGCCTTTAAGATGTGAATAAACTTTATTTTAGAAGCCATTAAAATTACAATACAATATTATGCCAGTGGCGAAGCATCATGTGAAAGTTGTTACATATACTGATGCAGAGATTGCGAAGGAATGTTTTCTTAACCCATCCAAAATATTGTTTGATAAATTTAGCAATAAAATACATAAAATATTATCAGATATTAATAAAATTCAATTTTGTGTTTACATGAGAACAGTAAAATTTACATAGTATATTGGATGGTGGTGTCTTTTTAGCTTTTCTGTGTGACATCACAGAAAAAATAGCGATAAGGGTGAAAATAAAATCATTTCACAAATAAATTTTGAAGAAAAAATAAGCATATATCGTGAAAAAATACAAACGCAAATTCTGCGTAATTTTCCAACCTCAATAAAAGTTAAATATTATGGTATTGCCATTTCTCCAGAAAACTATATATTAATTTCAAATTATTTAGCTGTCTTATTCAAGGAATTTAACACCAGATTTCAGGATTTAAGAAATATCTGTTGCTTATAGAAAATCACTGGTATATGGAAACAGTAAACATTGAATAACTAGCAGCATTGGAATTTGATTATGCAACGATATTTGAAATCATCAAGATGTAAAAAATAATAATCCATGTCAAATGTTTTAATAACAATGTCGTTCGGTAATTCAGTGATAATCAGTGATAATTATATATATTTTTAAAAATTCATTGACAGGTTATAAAGCGAGAGGTTGTGCGTATTTTTTATTTATTCTCACACGTTGGTGGCAAAAGATGTAGATCATATTTAGAATAGCTCGTGACTGCGCACAAGTTCAAAAATTGTCTTGACAAAGTAAATATGATAAAGAGCGCTGCTTTCGTCTGGAATATTAAATCAAGAATGCTGTCCAACGAGGCGAGTGCTTTTTTGATTTATGCCAAAAAAACACACACAACAAGCCTTAGAAATATTGTCGAAGGCAACAGTAAAATATTACGAGGTCAGAATGTAAAAATAAAAATATGCGAAACAAGTAAATGTCAGTGTTTTAGGGGTGCTTGAAATGGTTTTTGTTTTTGACAAGAGATAACCACTTTCTAAGTTTGTATAATATATGATTTACTTCAACGATGTATGTAATGTAATAACTTTTGAAATATTTTATATTTATATATTCTGTTACATACCCTCAACTGGTACTATACTATTTTATGGTTTTGAAGTTTTTTTAGTATATGGAAATTCAATTAAAGTTGGATCCTGATAGTTAACATAACTGAATAAAGTGACAGGATTTATTTTAAAATTTCTAAAGCTATTATTAACTATTTAAGCACATACATATAAATATATGATATATTAAATAGATGCAATATTATTTTTTTTATTTTAACGTATTTGCTTCAATTCTCAAATTTAAATACACATATAAACAATTTATATTTTTACTCTAAAAACATTACTATAGTTGATAAATTAATTAAATAAAAACATATTGTGATTTATGTAAGCTTTGTATATATACATATTGCATTTAATTGTATATATATACATATGTACATGTTGTTGAAGCGATCAAATATGAATTAAGCAATACTATTCTTTTTATATTTGGCAACAGTTCAATGCAAGTTTGATTGCCAAATAAGTTGAATACGCCAATACTAAAAAATATACAAATTCATATAGATGTTTATATACATATGTATAGAAATGTTCGTACTGTAATTTATTCCAAGTTTTCCTATAAGCAATATAAATTTCCTATATTTATGTTTACGGACCTACATGATGGATACGTTATATGATTGTGGTTGTTAAAAGTTTTATTTTTTTATAAGTGCTCATGAATATCAATAAAAAATGTTCGTAACTCGAATGGCTTCAGAAGTCGTAATATTTAGATAATCACTGTTGGAGCTGCGCCAAATGTTTATAATATGAAAATTATAATGACAAATGTCATGTTTGCATGAGGATGCTTTATCAGTTTACACGAGACGGTAAAAGCTCGGTTTTATACTACGAACACCAAACACCACTAGAGTGTTTTATTTCAAAAGTCTCGAAATGAATTAAATTATGTAAATCTTTAAGATTATTATACGCTAGAGGAAATAATTTAATGACCGTTTAAATAGTAATATGTGTATCGTTAATTATCAAATTCGGGTTTTTAAGCCGAAGGGACAGGCAAAATAGACGCCGGAAAATCAGTTAACAGCTTATACTATAACCATTTATCAATTAACACATATATAGAAAAATAAATAGATGTCGATACTTTACAGATTTTTTTATTGCGTTAACCGGTTAACAAAAACTGTGATCACATGGTTTATATTAACTACTTTGACAAGTTGAGCCGTATCCTCAATATCTGTCATTTCATCTTCAGCCAGTGAGAAATACACAAAATTCTTAGAAATTGTGTTTAGCTTTAAAAAAAATTCATTTAAAATCTGTTCTTTGTGCTATAGTTTTATATGAACGGCGGATTTGACTTTTTCTAGAGCAATTTCTTATACTGTAGCAATAATGCTGGCAACTTTTACGAATTTTTATATTTCTTTCAATATATATTTTGTGCTTTTTATACGTAATACAGGCGCATTGTGTGTTAAGTGACGAGAGTGAGTGAAAAAAAGTGGTCATCTGATATTTTTTTATAAAATAGTCCATTTAAAAATGTTTTTAACGATTAAATTTACGATTTATTTACATACGTTTTTATTAAATATCATTAACAATATCAATTTCAAATCCTTTGATAGGCTTGATATATTTTTTTTTAAGAGAAACGTTAAAAAGATGGAATAACCATATCCCTGGAATGCTATTATATATCGCACCCCTGAGTGCGAGCTTCCAGTTTATAAATCCCTGCCTTAAAGTAAACCGCAAGGCTGTAAATAAATACTGTTTTGTGTAAGTGTGTTATATGGTAAGTCGCATATATCCCTTAAAAGGAAACGGTGTCTTAAAAGCGGTAAATTTAAAAATAATAATCATTTATCCTTAGCACATTAGGCGTCGAAAGTGCTCCCAATTAAACCTTTTCCGTTTAGGGTAGCACTTTTGTACGAGGTCCTTTAATAAAGAATGGGATATCTCTTGACCTTTGCGGCGTCGGATAATCAGCGTTACTGTCGTTGTTAACAACGCCGTGAAACTTTTTCAATTACCGGACGAAAAAACATAATTTTCACAAGGGAAAACCTGCACTCGACCGGGCTCCGCATTGGCCCTCGGAAAAGTACCGTGAATAACTTTTGCAATTTGTAGCGAGAATATGAATTGATAGTAAAAAAATATACACCCACATAAAATATAATCCGTATTATATATTGTGAAATAAGATATTGAGAGATTTTTTTGTGATGAATCGATTGAGTTGAAGAAAAAATAAAAAACGTAAGGGGATAGAGTTTACGTCATTATTAATCTGCGCTCAAGATTTCCCCTTCGATATATCGCGAGGGATAGGAGGTGAATATAAATTCTTTCTTTCAATATAAAAAAACCTCTCGAGTATAGACGCTAGAGTAGAAATATAGGGTATTATCGAAAATTGAAAACTTTTGCTCAATCGTAAATTGCTTCCGATGTTAGACTTTTGCATTGTATATTTTCGTGCGTTTTAAATATAAAAAATCTTACATAAAATGTGATATTTTCTACGCCTTATATACATTTTGTATATTTATAAAGAAATACAATGATATTATTAAACAATACTTTAAGTACAATGTTTAATATTTTTATGAACTTACATAATTGTTTTTAAATATATCGTAATAAAGTAGCATACCTTGCATAAGTAGCAATAATTGACATTTGATTTACCTTTATTAAAAAAATAATTCGTCATAAAATCGTAAAATACGAACCATACTTTTACAACATAAAATCATTTTTAAATAATGTACAGGCATGCGGATAGCCAAAACAATTATGGTCACTGAACCATTATGGCTGACTTCCCAAGGGGTATAGAAAATACTCGCCTAAACTATTGTACAATTTTGTGGAAACTCTTATTCACATTATTTTTCAAACTGGTAAAGATTATATATATAAAACAGCTTTTCACTGCTGCAACACATAGACTTTTACTACAGACACTTTATTACAATTCGAATTTCATAATCACTTTATTCGGCATTCTACTTCAGAACATAATTCGAACTACTCATTAACCCCTAAGTATTAATGTGTTGTACTAAACGTACTAAAACAAATCCACAAAGCGTCTCATTGGCTAGCTCATATCTCAGTTTATGATAAAAAAAAACTCAGCCTAATGCAAAATAGCTAACGAGTTAAAAAATGTTCTCGTGTGACGCACCCCTAATTGCGTAGAATGATACGATTTCATTAAAAATGTGTTCGCATAAAATATAAACGGCTAAACTTTCGCCAAAAGCCGACGACCGCAACCCGCGGCAATGGCCGGGCAAACAAACTTTCTATGGCCAAAAGCCGGTCCGCCAGATGCCCTCTGTATCATTTTCGCAATTAAAATGGTGGACGGTGCCAACAGTAATAAGTGTGTACGTGATTAATGTTTCACTTGTTATGTAATCAGCGCTAATCAATCAAAAGCTTATAAATATTCATTAATTAATCAAAATGTTTTGTGCCGTGTCATAAGAACATATGAAAATTAATCGGGAAATGTTTTTGAAGTACTATATTTCCCTACGTATCTCAATATTATCTGTACCTACCACAGAAATGTATGCTTTAAAGAATGCAACATCACATCTTAAACAGAAGATGTGACAAAATAATATTTTTATTGAACAGGCGCTTTTTTAAACATATTACGACAAAGTCAACGCGTTTGACAGTTTCTTAAACTATATTATGCATCATTAATGCAACTAACAACACGCGATACTCAGTACGTAATTGAATATTTTATTAATTAATATGCTATATACATAATTAGTCATTCTGGTTTCTCAATGTTTTTTATTTCTCGATTTTCTTCAGAATTGCGACAGTCTGAAAACATTTAAAAATATTCGTACAAGTTTAATTTTTAACAAGAAAAATTCTGTGAATTATTTCTCGAAAAGAAACACTGGTGATGAGTAATGCTGAATCGCTTAAAATATGTATAAAAACATACATTAATGATTTTAATAGTTAAGATCTGAGTATATTATCCGACTCGAAATTCGCAAGTTTCTCAACATGCGTGTTCGTTAAATATTATCATATTTACACAACCGGTTAGCTTATGTCAGGTGTTAAGTTATATCACTTTTATATAGATGATTTATTGCGGGTAAAGTTAACTTTTTGTTGATTTTTCAGCTTGTACAATGCTATTGGATACATAATAATGTTGTTATATACTAATGTAGATGTTAGATATTATCGGTCCGTGACTATAATTTTCGCATTGTTTCAAAATTAAAGCTCCTTTGTTACGCGAGACACTTGGTTCGTAAATTTCTTAGAACGAGCAGCACAAACTAAAAGGAAATATTTTATCTTATAATTAAAACACGTCACACCACGTCTTTTACACAAAGCGTTGTATACACAATACATCTAGAAAACAATATCCAGTGATAATAAACATTTTTCTGTCACAATGAATTTTTCACAAAAATATCGGAAATTGTATAAATAAAATATTAAATAATGAAATGTTTTATGTTCATACCAATAATGGTTAATTTTGATCCTATCTTACAAGACAACTGTCATTTCGCTACTTAGTTTTCATTGAATTTGAAATGTTAATTGCGCCGGAAAAATTCTTTAGCGTCATACCGCTACTTCATTGTCTGCAAAATTACATGCCATTGTTTAATTAAGTTTTAAATTAAATTTGTTTATAAAAGTTGCATATTTTACAATTAAAGTACAACGCGAATATGCAGGATAGTAACCACACAATAAATATTGCAAATAATAAATTTAATTATAATTATTAGGCTACATGATTTATTTTTACCATTGATATTTGGTGAATATACAGTATATTTTCAACTAAAATATTTAAAAATGTTGCAGTTATGCTATGATTTCTAGAATCAAACAAATACTTATTTCATATTTTGATTTTTTGCGCTTTAAACCTTGAAGGAGTATCGGCGTACATGTAAGTACAAGTACCGCAGATAGTTATATATTTACATATATAACAGAATAAATCATAAAATTTGAATTACTATAAATAATTTTTATTCAAAATAATAGTAATAAATTATCATGTATTATTAAAAAAAATATTTTATATAAATTAAAAATAAAATATTGCTAGCCTCTGTATTGATATAAAAAAATCCACAAAAGTCGAATAATATAATGTATAAAAAATATTTATAATAAATAACCAAAATTTAATAATAAAAAAGTAATAAAATTAATTATAAAAAGTAATAAAATACATCAAAGCATAAAACGTTAAAAATAACTGTTTTTTTATAATTTACTATAAATAACAGAAATACTTGTAGAAAAATATGTAAAATTAACTCACTCCCAGGTGTATACCAACAAATTAACTACTCAAAGGGTTAATAAAGAAGAAGTAAGTTATTAAAAAAACTGATAATATTTTCGATTTGTGATTTCGTAGTTAAAACAATTTATCATTTGATACAAAATGTATGTGAAGATAAATTAGTTCATTTATATTGAAATGATTTTCTTAAAGTTAAATATTTTCGAAAATTTTCATTAAATATTAATCTGAAATATTTTTAAAATATAAGAAAATTGCGATGCAAAATTCAATCTTTCTTCAATTCATCAGATACTTATTAAATCTGTCAGTAAGTTTGCTATTTATTTTGATAACGGCATTTGTGTATTTTGTATAATCTGGAAAGCATTGAACGGAGTTTGGTAAAATAACAAACGTTATTTTCATTCAAAAGTGCAAGCCAGAGTGCAAGTTTTGTTATATATATATTGGTAATGTATATTTTTAACTTGCAATTTATTTTAAAATAAATAAAAATTTATATTTACCCTTCGTTAATAAACTTTCTTTTCGAACGAATCGCATTGTGATAAAGTACATAATTATATTCATCAGCATTTTTAACGAATAATTTTCTAAATGCCTACTAATTGAATGCCTAAAAATATTTAATATATTTCATGTCAATATATTTTCAGTGAGTAATAAACAGTCCAAAAAAATATTTATGGTTCTTATTTAAGCTGTTGAGTAAAAGTGCAGACCGACACGAATATTTACTTCTTATAAATATTTTTTTAGTGCAATAATCAGATATTCGACTTTTGTGTGTATTTTTTATGCTTACTAAACCAATTGATTGTATAATATGCGATAACAGCATTTTCTTGAAAGATTTTTTAATTTAAAGACAATCTTTTAAACCTTCTTAAAAGTATTTTTCAATACATATCATAATATTTAAAAAATATACAGTTTAAATATTATTTTTCTTCGCATTTCTGTGTATGAAAAAATAAGCATCAGTTTATCAAACCGCATGGGAATGTTTCGCATTTTCATGAATAAACCCATTTTCGAGACAGGACAGCGACTATGCTGACCACAGCAAATGCAAATGCAACACTGTTAACACTATGCACATATGTATCAAATGTATGCGGGTAAAAGCATAATTACAACTTGAATATAAATGTTTGTGTACATATAAAGGGTGAGGCACGAATTTTCTACATAAAGATATGCAAATATATATTTTTCATAATAATACCTGCTATATATTTTTAAAGTTGGAAAAAGTATTAAAAGCTTATCATTCATCAAACATTGCTGGTATATATACTATTTTAACTTGCAAACCTTGAAGAGTGTGATAAATAACAAAAAAATGTTTAAAAATATTACGAATCTTCGAACATCTTTTACTTTTAATTTTGACAGTTCTCACTATTTCTGAAGATTACTTTAAGGATACTATGCCAGTACACGTTTCGTAATAGCGTACGGCTCATTTTAATTTACGAGAAATACATAGTTGGGCTTCAGTACACGTGGACTTAGGCTAAGCCTGACCTCCTACCTAGGCTGTTGCGAATATCCCGCAGTCGGGGAAATAGGCATGGAACTATTGATGGTATCTATTATCAATAATTAATAAGAAACATAAGGGATAACAAAATCAATCAAAAGTCATTACTGTATCATAATGTTATTTATTTTAAGAATGATAAAAATAAAAATTATAAAGATTTTCACTAGTTAATTAAATTATTATGGAAATTATTTTAATCAAATAAGTAATATGTAAAGAAAACTCGAGCTTATTATTTCAACGAATCTAGTTCCATATTCATAAAAAATATTTTAAATATCATACTCTCTAGTCATAAAAACATTAGATTATAGACTTTAGATTATATTTAAAATTACAATGTCACATTAAAAACTTATATATATTCTATGTGGCAATATTCGTGCTTCATCCTTTATATAGAGAACGTTTTAAACAACTACTATTTATAGCATGATTTCTTACACGTGTTTGAGATATGAAGATTACTTCGTTTAAATTTCATATATAAAGCACCATCTAATCGCAAAGTCAGGTGCTGCCTCAACAAGTTTAGATATATAGCAAAGATGTTGAGATAAGCACTCCCCTTGATTTTTTTTTTAATAAGATAACATTAAAGTTAAAATAATACAGCGCTACTAAATTTGTGGTCTGTAAATTAATAAATTAATTGAAAACAAATTTATCAAATGAAAAGTGTTAAAAGTACTTTATGATACAAATAAATACTGTAATATAAATTATTTTGAAGGTAAAAGATAATATTTATTTCAATAAAGTACTGTATTGACTTTGAGACCCTGTACATTTCGCCCCAATTTATTGAATGAAAGGGTGAGTTGCTTGTGAAGATTAGCTGTATGAACAGGCTGTTCATAAACAGTTAAAATTTATTTTGACATGCAATTTTACAAAGCCCTTTTTAAATTTAAATTTAAGAGCTATTTAAATTTAAATTATTTTGGCTTAATTTACTTATTTTTATGAGGCTTTATCCACCTTAAATATTATTATTATAATTATTATTGAAAACACATTCTATATTCTTTACGAACTATAGTAATTTATTATTAAAAAAAAGTCAATACCTAATCTGTACGATATTTATCCGTGAGATTAGGAAAATCTAAGTAAACTTAATCTGTGAAAATCGATCGGAATTATAATTATATAATTATCAATAAGTTCGATTTTCTGGAAATAATACAAAATTGAAAAACGCTAAGGTCCATATGTATTAGAATATTTGAATATATTCGTATTTTTAAAAAAATCAATTAATTCTCTGTAAAATATTATTTAATTAAAAAAAAAATTAGTTAATAATAATTGTTTTGATTATTCATTAATTACTTTTATAATCGTTAAACTATTTGATATTATAAAATATTTATAATACAATGCTGTGCGAATTACTGATAAATGAGGGCGTCAAAAAAAGGCTTAATTTATTATTTTACATATTTTGTGATCAGGTACGTATTTTTTGAGAATGTAAATAGAAAATTTATAGCAGATATAAGAGTCACTTTTAACAAATATAAAGAATTTCGCTTTTATTGCATTTAGGTATATAATTTGCGACTGTTTGTCAGTCAACTATTAGCGAATGTATATTAAATATAGATAAAAATACAATTTCGAAGCAAAATAAAGGCACATAAAAAAAATATGGATTTTGGACTCGGGTATATTGAGAAAAAAACGAGAACCGTTGTTGCTCAATTATACAATTTGTTTCATCCTAAAATTTCCTGTAATTTCAATCGAGATAGTATAAACAAAGATTCGATCATTAATTTAAAGTTATAATAAACGAATATTTGAATATCAGATTGAGAACTTTAATTTAAACATAGGTCTTTTAGGTCAATAGACAGCAACTTATGCCATTTGTCTAACGAGCTGGTAAATATTAAAGCTATGCAAAAATGTATAGGTTTTCCTAGTATTTTATTAAATTTACTAGTTTATCTAATGTTTCGATAATTTATTATTAAATGTACGGATTTATCTGACATTTTTGTGTCAGGTATTTTTTTTATATAAAATTAGTATATACATATAATAATATTTTTTTATCAATCGATATATATTAAAACTTTTTTAATGAAAATTTCAGTCTCCTCGCCTCGAATGTTTTTTTAGGAAATTTAAATAAATAAAAAGTATTACTTAAGAACCTTTCTTAACTTTCCCCGGGATTGGCACTATATTAACTGGACTCTAAATATTAGTCATTTTTAATTATTCAAACATCGAATAGTAAATGCTAAATGTATTCGTAAACTTATGGAGAATCGAAAAATATAGTTTGAATAAAGAATACAAGTTCATTAATGTTCACAATAAATCGTATCAAGACTATTCATATTCATTTAAAAAAATTGTAAATAAATATATATATATATCTTTTTTAATTATTCCTGTTGCCGAAATGACTCATTCGGCTGCTGCTGTTGTGAGTTTTATTGTTAGCATTGTGTTAAACTCGTAACTATTCGTAATTTAAAAATTTTATTATATGAAATAGAAATCGAAATATGTATGTTGTATACTTTTAATATTTTAAATGAACAAAAATTATTAATGCGATTTTAGATGTACCAATCAGGACCGATCAGGATTTTGACAATCAAAGGGTTAAGATTATTATTCACAAGGGTATATCAAGCAATGATTTGCTAATCTAAACATTACAAGATTGTTTAAACGAACAACTACTCACGTATGATAAAAATTATAAATGACATATATAAACAAAAAAAACTTGCTTAATGTAATCAACGCCCTTTTCTTATCGTAATGGAATATCATGGGTTCCATGTATAAAATATCCATCGATATGAAGCGTCACGTAAGCGCATAAAAGCAAATTGATACGAATGATGGCAATAACCGTATGTGCCGCGTGTGTTTACTTTTCATCCCTATATGAAGGGGAAAAACGACATACATGTTTCAAATTTCGATTATGGAGAAATCTTCGCAGTTTTCGAAGAAAAAAGTGAAAATTTACTGTCGCTGAGGAAGGAAAATAATAAGAAAAAGGGGGATTGATGCGTTCGGCAGCAGAGTGGAGAAAAATGTCTCTGGATAATAGAGGGTGGTAATATGACAAAAACGATACGAATTTCTCATATTCTGTGGAAGGAAATTCGAGGGCGATAAAAACGTTAAATTATTAGAATTAAGTTTGGTGCCATACTTTTTCTATTAGATATAATATCCATTATCTTTATGATAGTAGATAGTAGTTTTTTATTTCTTTTTAATAACATTTATATACTTAAATATACAATTTATACACAAAAAATATTTTCAATATTTTTATATGTTTTTACTTGATAAATATAAAATCAAGAGTATTTATTTTCTTTTTAAAAATTTTAAAATCATTAAACAACGTGAAAATTCTTCACTGTATATGAATACACACATAAAATTTATTTTTTGTTCTGTTGATTTTGTCAATTGTAATAATCAATAAAATATTTTTTAAGCAATTAAAGAATATGTAAGATGTAATTTTTGGTAAAATTATTAATACAAATAATAAAATTAAAACACTTACATATCTCGAAAACGGCAGAAAGATTGAGAATTATTGTAACATGTTATAATAATTACCAATCATTACTGAATGTATTTGTGACATTTTCATTTGTATTATTGTTGTTCTTTGAAAATAAATGCAAGGATAGGAAAAAGAAAATTGTTATTTTTTTTAAATATGTGAATGAATTAGCAAGTAAATAAAATTTTACTGAAAATATTTGAGGTTGTCACGTACGCCTTTAAAATACCTATTGCATCCATCAGCTGAACCATTTCTCTGTTCACAACTTACGGGTTTAACGTGTATCACATTAGTCATAAAAGAAAACGGTTTGACTTAAAGCGTTTAAACCTATTAAGAACAAATGGGCTTCTTGGTGAAAATAGGGCACCGCGAGAAACATTGTAATGAATAAAGTCACAAAGTACGCGCCACCATCAGAAAGATTTAAATATCTGTCCCATTGAGAATAGATAATCTGTGCAGTTGTGTTTACCTTTAAAACTATCATTTGTAATATTTATATTGGTCAACGGCAATATATTTAAAAAAATCTAAGCACCTTTCTGTAATTGGTCGCTTTACCAAAAAAAGAGGAAGACAACAAAATCTACCATAAAGGAGCCATGAATATAAAAACAATGGATAACTTCCATTAATCACTTCAGTCGAAGACAGTCGACTCAACTTCAGACCAGCGAAGATCGCAAAAACCGCCGCTTCTCTCTTCGCATCAACTGGTTCAGGTCGACGTCCGAAATCCAGGGCAAACCCTCTTTGAAAACGCATGCAGCTTATTGACGCACTAACGTCTCAACCATTACGCAACTTATTGTATGGTAAGAGCTTCAATAAGATGATGATTTGTTATAATGGACGCAAATTATTCACGGACCAGAACAGATCGAACTACTTTGATTGATAACAGAGCGTCGAGCTACGAAGGAATTTCCGAATCCTGTATTTATACCAAAATCGTTAAGAAAATTTTCAATAATAGCTGTTGTTACTATTCATTATTCGTATTTCTAACAAGAGTATATACAGATAAAAAAATGAAATTTAAGCTCGCCGGCAGGCAAATTTGATAGCATAACTCTGTGAAAAGCCCCCATACATTTTTGCAATTTGCCGACTATTACGCGGAGCTGTTTTTTCTTCGCATATTAACAGCTTAACGCCCGTGGACTCATGTACAAGTCTCAAAAGAACATTGTTTAGTGACCGTGGGAACATTTTTATGGGTGTTTGTTATTTTGATATTTCCTTACCATTTGGAAAATTGCAATGATTCACAGATTACGAAACTAGGGGGAAAGCTACAATTCGGATACATTATTGCCGTTTTAGTTTATTGCTGACAATAAAAAAATCTCCGAGGAATAAAATCATGAACGGATAAATATGTTTTTTTCATTCCTAATATTTTGTGTAAATTTAAAATAGTTGCAATGGTTACAAACTATTTATTTGTAATTTAATAATATGTATGTATGTTTAATTTTTTTATACATTTTTTATAAAAAATATCTATCTATAATATAATACATAAATTTGCACTCACCAAATTTTTCGGCGTCCATTTTCTGCGTACAACTGTCACTGACACATTTATTTTCACAATAACACTTACACTATATTCTTATTTATAAATTTTTTTATCATTACACTATTTTCTTATTTATATTTATTTTTATCACAACTACAATTTATTCTTATTTATATTTATTTTTATAACAATTACACTATATTCTTTTTTATATTTATTTTTATTATTTACAATTTTTAGCTATTTTAATATTTTTGATACGTATAAAAATATTCGTCAATATAAAGAAGAATATCACAACTTCTGCACATGTATGCTGTATCTTTCGTTATTCCACGTGCAGAGCAAAAACGACATTTTCTTCTCACATATTCGACTCCACTTTTTATTTTTATCAGCTTATCCGACAGTCTTTCTCGTGGATCGACAGCACGGCAAGACGTGAAGAAACTGGGGAAATGTCTTCAAAATCGATAGATTTCACTGAATTCTGCATCCATCCTTTAGCCTTACTCAAAAGAATTTTTTTGAATTTAATTTTGCTGTTACGATTAAAATTTTGACAGACACGGAACGAATTAAACAATGCGCATTGAAATAAATAAAAAACAACCTCTTGTTTATTCCATTGTTTTTTGAAATATTAGGTAACTAGGTAACTACGTATTGATCGGCACGATCAACATATTTTATATATATATATAAATTTTTATAAAATACTTTAATTGGAATTTATAGGGAATTTACTAAAAATATAATTGTTTGCTATTATTTCGCGAGATCGCCCGGCCACCAAGCAAAGCTTGGCAAAAAAACACCGGGCGGTAAGCTGTTAATAATGTAGCTAGTATTACATTACTAAAGTGAATATATAGCTAATTATAGTAATTTTTGCCATTCGAATACTTCCGACCTTTATTAAAAGCCTTTAAGAAAGCATGCATTTTTAAACATCTGGCACAGTTGTTGTAAAACATTTAAAAAAAATTCGTACAAATTTAATTTTCATCAAAAAAAAAGATTCAATGAATCTTTTCAAGAAATAAAAATCCTCAATTATAAGCATATTATTAAAAAAATCTTAATAAAAAACACTTCTTTGTTTAACCCCATCCTATTTCTGATTTAACTCGGAAATACTTCATATATAAAAAAAACCTAAGCTTCCTTCTGTGAATTTACTTCGATACAGGTAGGCCAAAAGTGACAAAGTTCTTAAAAAAATTCGCCAGCTTGCTTTTAGTTAAGTAATTAAAAAATGGTATAAAATCTTTACGCGTTTTCTCTTCAGCAAACTATTTTTTTGTTTTGCATAATTTTGTGTACGAGTATTGTTCTTTTGATCAATTTGAAAATGTCTAAATATCTCAAAACATTTACGTTGTGCATTCGATCAAAAAATCATTTGTGTGATCTAAGATTTGGTTTCTATAACGCCTCGCTCTTATTGCGTGATTTATACACCTCTTGTTTACAATATCTACATATGTGCATAAATTCAGTAGTATCGAGATATTGTAAACTAGAGGATCAAACATGTACGGCTTTTAATTATTACTTTAAACAAAGCAAGCAAATTTTAACTCACTTGAAAAATACTCTTTTGATTGAATTGGTTAAACGCCTATTGTATTATTGTTAAGCAATTATCGGCTTTCGGTATTTAATTTAAAATTTTATTAGGATATAAAGTAATTGTTTCAGGGGAAAATGACATTTTTTCTAATAATTTAATAAATTCATATATATATTTATGCTTTAAATCTCGAAGACTAGAGGGTAGAGTTTGGATTGATATTAATTATCTCAACCACTCTGCGACTTTCAAAATGTTGAATCTGTTTGAGCTATAACCACATGCAATAAACTTACCCACAACTTGAATATAGTTTACAGAGTATTATCAAACCATCTCTCAATCAAATATAGAGACCTCAACTTATATTTTTTTACATAACATATTGAAATTATAATATAATAGTATTCACGTATATTTTTGTAGCAACGTTCATAAATTACCCTTTACTTCTTAGCCTAATCGTAAATTTGACGCTCAACCGCTAGAACGCCGAAAGTTGTTTGGAATGTGGTGGTGTATCACAAATATTATGGCAACGGTATTCGCTTCAGCTGAAGACCGGAAGTTACGTGAAATTATTACCCGGTTACAAGAAAATCTGTGAAGGTAGGCAATATTTCTTAAAAATAAATTTTAATTTAATTCAGATAGATATATTTATGTATAAAAAATATTATTACAAACATAATAGTATTTTTCACCTAAAAATTAAATAATATTTTTTGTTCCGAATAATTAGGTTTTGTTTAATTCTAATACAAATTAATTGTGTGAAAACTTTAAGTATCACCGAAACATTTTATTTTTAACTACAACAATAAAAGAAGCAATGTTAAAGATATACTAAATGTTGTGACACTTAATTGTTTGTAATACATAATTATTTATTTCGGTATTTTGTTTTGCACAGTTTTTAAAAAAAATATACGCAATATTAAATAATATAATATAATAATGAATAAAAAATATTTTTATATAATTTTAGTATATCTGATATGCAAATATTTTCACGCGTATAATAAATAAAGGCAAAGGACAATGTAACAAGAGCGCCATAACGTGCTCCGACCTTTTTTCGTCGCATGATTTGTTATCTCCGCATAATACGAAGTAGTCCTAAATTACGGTGATTAGTGTTTCATGCTCAACTTTATAAATATGAATATCTGACTATTTCGATAGTAGGCAAACGCTCGTAATTTGGAGCATATAAATCAAATTTGTCTTCGGTTAGGGTTTACCGTTTCAGTCGCTAATGTAGTATCAAAGGTTATTGTTTTTGGGCGATAACATTTTCGAGCCATTTATTTCCATATTGGAAAATAGGCAGTCGTTTTATTCAGTTTGTTACACAACTATTAAAAATAACACATATGTCATGCCGAAAGTTTAATGGAGCAATATCTTCAATAAACTTTTTCAGCTCAACCTTCATATATTCAATTTGGGAATATCGTAAAGTAGTGAAAGAAAATGCAAACAAAAAAGAGCTCTTGATATATTTATCTTTTAAGACTAATTTAGATTTCACATTGCCTTTTTTGTACTAGTTATATCAATTATAGTCTATAAATACAAATTTATGAGTAATGTAAAATTCATTTATGGTACATGACAAGTTTATAAAAAACGCGTTTTAACTTGTAAAAATCTTGTTTTATTGTTATATGATGACGTTTTCGCAATTATAAATTCTTTATGAACATAAAAAAATTCAATAACGACTATAAAATTTCCATAGGGTCGAAATTGAATTATTCGCCCGAACATATGTACGTCGTCTGAATAAATCGAATCACTATCATACCATGTCATGATTTTTTCCGCAAAAAAATTGGCATCGTTTACGTGATCAGTCCGACCGGAAGTTTATCGTCACTACGTTCGTTGGCCAAAACACAATTATTATCGTAAAGCAACAACGTTTTGTCATTCTAGTAAAGTCGTATGTCAAAGGCAAACGTTTTCGTCATAAAATCAAATTAACGAGAACCATTCAAGTTTAACGAGCGACCGACAAGATGGCGGCTTATTCTCAATTTTGCGATACAATGACGTGACGAAAGCCGATAGTAACAACGGTTAATTGATAATAAAATTAAAGGTATCATTAAAAAGTCATCTGTGTGGTTTTATTACTAACACATTAAAATCAAGCGCTTTGAATAACTTAATTCTGAATCCGTATTCGTTATTTGCATATAAGTCTTTCTATTCGTAAAATATGTATAAATATTTGCAGTGAACTGTATAAAGTTTTCACAAGATATGTAATTGTCTCAATTAACTGCAGAAAATATGAAAATTTTAGTAGAAAATGAGCTTCAGAAGTGTTACATTTAGCGGTCAAAGACTGTTTTTTATGATTGATAAATTAATACACAAGTGCAAGAAGTGATTTTGATAATTTTTTTATTTTAAGACAATAAATCTCTTGAAGCTTAAGTTTAAGTTAAAGCTCTTTGGCAAAATTACAGACTATTACGAATATATAAACTAGTAATGTTACAGGTACTAATCTACATTCAAAAATATTTAAATTATTTCGTCAAATGGTACGTTTTATAATGAGAGTTTAATTATTTGCTTGTACTTATTATATACGGTTTACATATGGTGTTATTTGGAACGAAAATTGTTTTGCATATTTCAAGCTAATATCACCCCTCGAGAGAAAAGTTGAACAAAAATCGATTCCATTTTATTACATGGCACTAAAAAATAACGCGCATCGCATATTAAAAAATTCAATTTACACAAATATGTAATATGAATTCATTCATACGCAAATAATGTAGTTATTCAATACATAAAGGCCTATTTTGTAACGTTGGCCAATTTTCGTTTTAATGTGTTTTTGAAACGGCACTATTGAAAGCATTATTGTGTGTTTACGTATCACAATTTAATACAAATGTAACATATCTAGCAATAGAAATGTTAAAAGGATGTATATACAAAGTATACACTAATAAAATTTCGTATATACATACGTTACATTGAATGTATATTTTACATTGAAGTTATATTTGCACTAGTATAAATATAAATTTACTAACTGTTTCAGTAAAATCATATCCAAATACATTTTCACCGGTATATACATATGTATATATACTTTACTAGCGAACATATTTAGTGCTATTAGAATATATGCTGCTCTAAATGTTTATTTACTGTTCAAACCCAAACCTTACCTAAACAATAAAAATTCAAATTTTAGGATTTTTATTAGATCAAGTTAAGTTAGTTTGTAATTTAGTTAGGTTATATTTGGGTTTGAACAGTAGAATTTTTTTTGCAGCTATGTATATTTTTCAGTAAAACACTTTTACTAGTATATAAAAATATAATATTATTAAATAGGCCAGTTAAAATGTAACAAAAAATAGTTAGTGCGAATGAACCAGTACTTATACATTAAGAACATTTTTGTTTTAATGTGTTGCCCTACAACTATTTTTTGGAACGAAATTCCCTGGTAGCGTATGTGATTTAACAGTCAGTTTAAGACTACCACACACGTTGCTTTTCTTACACGTTTCACGCCTGTCAAATGTTACTTTTGGAAATCAACGGTAAAATGTATTGCAATATGCTATTAAAAATATATTTCAACTGGTAACACACAAAACTTCAAATTCAAATATTATTTTGTTGTTAAATTATTTTCATCTTTTGTCACAATTAATTAGTTTGAATTCTACACTTGTGAAAAAAACATGTAAGTTTATTTCTGTGACATTTAACGACTCTTTATGGCTAATATATTGACATGACAAAGACGAGGCTGTTTAAAATTAAAGTCGCTAAGATCCATCAGATGCATTTTTTTGCTTTAAATTTGTTAGTCAGTATCACATATGTATTTAATGCACTCTCAATTCACAACTTGTTAAATTACTAAGCATCATAATATTGTGCTGTGAAATCTACCATTTTAACTCAATAAGTGGTAGATTTTTCTTAATATCGGAAGCCATTAATTAGTTTTAAAAAATATCAAAGACCACATTATAAAAACAATATAGGTATTTGGAATCTTAATATACATATAGTATATTCTATTTATTAAAATAATTATTTAAGTATATACATACCTATATAATTTGTTGTATTATTAAATTGCAGTAGAACGTTCTATAATATTTATAAATCACCATGGTATATATAAACAGAAGAAGACTGAGAATATTGGGCTGTAATTCAACTATCTAAAATTATTAAATAATTGCTCGAATATTCATAAAATATTCGCTTGTACTATTTTAAATTAAATTTAAAAAAATCTTAGAACGAAACACAGGTAGTGAAATTTTTTCTCTTAGTATATTTGAGTGACTAGTGCGGCTCCAAAATCCATGGTCCTTTTTGTGTTTTTATTTTGTTTCGAAATCTAAGACAATGAGACGCTTTTTCACAACAAAAAAATGCGTTTACGCATTTGAAAAACAATTGTGAATAAAATATTTATCGGTAGTGTTTACTATGACCGAAATTCGCAGAATTCGTTTGAATGTTAGAAATGGTGTGTCGCAAATTTTAATATTTGTCACAATTATTTACTTCTATCTATTTAATTTATATGCATATTACACACAAAACCTTATGTATATAAAATTCGTTCCAAACATTATTAGCTATTGTATTTACAATAAATTCGATAAAATTATGTGTTTAAAATGTTCAATCAATTTCTCTGAATTAATTAAATTAAAACTGGTGATTTAAAAAAGTTGAAATGACGTCTCTGAATAAAATTTATGTAATAATAAATTAAGCATTTTACTTTTGACGCCCTCATTTATCAGTAATTCGCACAGTATTGTGTTATGAATATTATATAATAGCAAAAAGTTTAACGATTATGAAAGTAATTATTGATTAATTAAAATAATTATTATTTAGCAATAAATTGATTTTTTGTATTAATTCCGACTAAAATAAAAACCGCCAGAAAATATTTTTTTAATAGTTAAAAACCACGAAAAATTGAGAACCCTAACTGTATGCATATTCCTCACAAAGTTTATTAAATTAAATTCATAGTTTAATTAAATTTATATCCAAGCAGAAAACACATGAGTCTATTTTTCACAGAACTTCTCCCAAATGGAGAACAATGGCGACGTTGCATTTTCATGTGTCATTGGCTGCCATCTCGAAGGCAACTATGCAATTTTAAGCGATTAACTTTTGACTTAAAAGTTGAGCTGAACAGCGACGTACTGACAAAAAAATATAAAATACATGCTGCTGCAAAACAATAATACAAGAGACTAAACATATTCGTAGTTACGTGATATATAAAATTAATTGTAATTGTTTGAATCTTTTCTGTTGGAAGCTAGTTTTATGTAACTCAAAGATTATTTTTTTAATGTTAATAACTTGTTAGCAAAAAACTAAATTAAGTGGTTTTGCCATAGACAAAAATATCACCTTAATCTAATCTCTTTCTTTTGAAGGCTTCTTTTTGTTTTGTCAATTGTAGTATTTAGTCCAATCGATACTGCTCCTATTCTACAAGATAAGCTACATGATTTTTAGGTTTAATTAAGCTTTTTTACGTATAGAGGTACTTCTAACTAAAAAATATGTATTTTTGTTCAGAAGTATGTTCTATACTCTTAAAAAAAAGCATTGTATACATAAATAATAAAAATCTTTACACTCAATTATTTTTAAAGTTTCTTTTTTTTTAAAAAAAAACTTTTTACATGCGTATTTCTCAAGTAAATACTAGTATTTTCACTGTATTATTAAACACATTATTTACACAAAGTAATACTATTCGAAAAGCTGAACTTTTTTATAACGGTTTCTAAATTTAGATCTTTGCTATGTGAAGATTTCACAAAAAACGACGGAGCTCATTAGCAAACTAATTGTCAGTTATTTTTTTTAAAAAAAGGATATTTTTATGTGTATAATGATTCTCAATCAAGCAAAAAAAAATTATTACAACCTACTATTTGTATATTATTATACTGAGTAAATAAGTTTAGTATTATTATATATAAATTTTATTACTGTACTTTACTAAATATATTGATTCACTGTCTTATATGAAATAAAAGCTATTTATATCTATTTTGTATTGCCCTAATCGAGGTCATAAATGGCTATAATGCTGTATATATTATTCCATTAAATTTAATTTAGCATTCCGTATGTTGTTTCAGATATGTGGCTCACATGAGAGTATCGCTTACAGTTGCAAACGTCCAGCCATTAGAAGGCATGCATTGTCGAACGCGCTCTCGGCAACTTCCTGAGATAACTAGACGAGTCCAATAATAGCGCACTAGTGAGTTGTCGACTGTCGTGCATGAATGTGGCGGCGGTGATTCGATTTACACAACAGCCATGTGATAGTCGGCGGTGCTCAAATGCCGCTGAAACAACCTTCCTGGTGCTGGTGAATGATGAGACAAATCGTAGAGGTGGCCGACAAAGCGGTGTCTACCGACGATTTGTCCACTTGCGATCCAGACGCTCTCAAAAAGAGCATCTTAGACGTGGCCAGATTGGAGGCTGTTCTGACAGCTCTGGTAGAGAACAAGGTCGTCGCCATAAGGACCGAGAATGAAAAGTCTACCTCAATCCATTCCAGTCCTATCGCTCTGCTCGCCAGCAGAATCCACAGGAGGTTCCAGTCCAACTCGACCGTGTCTTCGGAGAAGGCGTGCAAGCATAAGCTGAGTGTGGATAATGTGCGGAGTGTGGGAGAAGGCTTTCTCGCTGAAGACAGGAGCGAACGGAGGAGGCAAAGGGGTGGCAGCAGACAGCGTTCGGTGGAGACGGCGGACCCTGAAAGTGGCCTTCCCAGCTTGCACGGTAAGTCTACTCTGCGAGGTAATTTTCAGATCGTCAGGAGAAAAGTTCTGGCCCTCATTATTGCGGTTTCGCCTTTCTTGTGATAATTAGACGGTGTTTTATTATATGTTGAAAGGATATATTTTACATACATATGTACATATAAACTCACATATACACATTCGTGCGTATTATAAAAGAAAAATTATTTTATTATATTAGATAAACTCTTAAATAATAGTAAATACATTTTATATATCATATATTATTGAGAAGGATAGTATTTATAGTAAATATATACTGATATACACAAATCATTAAAAATACATAAATGTTTGCTTAGGGATCTTGAAAATGTTAATGTGCCAAGCTAGATCTTACAACCGTTTGAGTGTGATCTCACCAAAATAGATCTTTCGTTACAATGAAAGATGAAAGATTAGGGTAAACAAGTAATTGGAATCAACAATTTAGTTTCACATTATTTTGAAATCATTAAGATATCCGGCAAAAACATAATTAAAAATTGTCACTCAACTATTTTTTTAGCTTTTCTCTGTTCCTATTCAGTTCAAGTTCCATTTAATCATGTAAATAAACCAATTTTCCTTGCTTATCGTTTTATCAGCTTGACAATTTGCTTTACAATTCCATTTTTATTAGGATGATTGATGAAATTATAGCAAGACAAATTTAATGTTATTGGACTTTCTTGGAATATTTAATGCTGGGACAAGGAATTCATAAAATTATTTAGAAAAAAATAGTTAATGGCTTTAAGCTAAGCTTAGCCTGTTATTCTTGTGATAGTACGCCAGACCCATAGATCCAAACAACTGTCTTTGTTAGAGGAAAGTTGGAGAAAACTCCACAAATTAATAGGTAAAAAACACCCTCTGATCTTGCCTGCTGCAAACAACGTCACATAATATTGTAGTTGCAAAATAAAATTACGATGAAAAGTAAAAGAAAAATGTTGTTTTTAAATTAACAGAAATACTAGTAATCATAAATAGATTTACCTGTAATTCGGTAATCTAATTTAATAGTATTTACCGGCAGTACTGGCTTACTAAAAATATGTAATGCATGCTCTACAATATATCACTAAAATATATGTATAGATTATATTTCTCGGTGACTAATATCTGATGGACCCCAGATCAAATCCTATATGGTCCCTAGTGTATTTTTTAATTAGTGATTGTTGTATAGCTTTAATTCCGAAAGATCATTACAGATTAGATTTTCCTATATTTTCTTGATCTCATGCATAAAAATTGTAATGAATAATTAAAATAAAATCGTGCATAATGTAATTAATGTACATAATGATTATTAATCAATAATATTTTTCGTAGTTTTTCAGACTATGATTTTAATTTTGTATCTTATTACTTATTTAGTGATTATTGGTTGTGTTGACCTTGTTGTAACGCATTTACAATACAATTTTTTTTTTTTTTTTTTGAAGTGTGGACGAACACGTTTTGCATTTATATTTTGTTGAGCCTAATACGTGAGTTGCTAAAAATGATTTTATATAGTATCAGGGTTTGGCGTTTAATTATTTGTTAACGCTATTCCAGCGAAAACAAATACTATTTTAAGTGTCGTGTTATTTCTATTTATTCATAATTTTCATATGTAATTTTTTTTTATTTTGTCGTTATTTGTTATGCGGCAATAACATATCAAAGCGTATTATTTTAAGTTTGTCTCAATTCACTCGCACGAATGCTTAAAGATCAAAGCACCATTTTACTATTAAATTTTACGACTATGAAACCGATTCTAATAATCACACTCATAGCTCAGCTCACGAATTACCACAGAAATTGTTTTTTGATACGTAAATTAAACGTTATTAATTAAACAATAACTGTCAGCGCACAGCACCGGCTAATTTATTCCATTCTCTGGGTAGTCTTATTTCTCTTGGTACGACGAAATGGTAATGCGACACGCCAAATTGCCATAGAATACAAAAGGGGTTTTAAACGGAGAGCCCAGATGAGCACACCAACATCAGCATTTATCTATACATCTACACTTCCGTAGCATCTGTACCAGATTTTCCCACTAAAACACCGGCAATTTAACGACGTCGTTAAGGCTCGGCTCGTACCGTTTGAACCATGCAAAGATTTTTCTCAAATTACAGCTATCTCAGCAAAATATAACGAGAAATTCGAGTCGGACATTTAGGTAAATCGATGACATAATTCAAACTAAAGTTTCCAGGCCATGAAAATCAATATGGTTTTTTTATGTTGGCAGTTAAACTTTTTCAATAACTCCGACCGTACGTACAAAGTTGATAATAAAATAAAAGCTTTCAACTTCAGAGCATTGTCTAATGTACAACTATACTGTAGCACTATAGCGATTTGTGCTTTATTTTATTATCACTATGTTTATTAAATAATAATAGGTAAATAAACATAATGGACAAAAGATCGAAAATTGATGTATAAACATACGAGTTTTTTCCCACATACAATATATGTATGATATATATTATATGTTGTGTACATAACTCATTCAATATGTGATAAAATTTATGCGTAGGGTTAAATTTATTCAGTACATTATTGTGTGTGAAAAAAGAAATTTGATATTCAAAGATGTTTATTGTATCTAATAAAAAGAAAATATGATATAGATACAATGTACATAAGTTGTGTAAATATACTGAGTTATGCATTAAAAACGATACACATTGAAAAAATATAAAAAATACTGGTAAAACATGCTTTACAATATACCATTAAAGTGTATATTATATAGATTATGCTAGTCGATGATTAATATCTGATGGTTCTCGGATGAAATCCCATATGTTCACTAGTGTTCTAAATTTGTATCGTGCCTGAAAGATCAGATTAGTAATTAATCAATAAATAACATGTAGTTAAAAATGTTTTTTAAGATTTTGCAAAAACACAATTAAATTAACGATACATGTATAAAATTATTGCATAAAAATTATATTTATTTGCTTTTGATTCTTTACATAAAAATATCTTTCTTTTATATTGACCGATTTGAATTTTATACATTTTCTTTACGATCCAAAATAAATACATATCTACGATATTACAACTATCCTTTTTAGGCACAACTTTCCTTGTCCAAATTACAGTCTATCCAGAACGTGCACGTCCGTTTCCTGTTCACTCTCTCAATCCCACTCCCTGAAAAGGTTTTCAAATACCAATTTTTCGCGTTTGATATTCAAATGAACCCTTTTGGGTTTTGATTTGCTGCCCGAAAGGCCGGCCGTCCATCGAACGAGATATTAGCTGAAACAGCCGAGGCCCTCCGGGGAGGAAAACGTTTTTTTAATCTTCCCCCCGGCTTTCATTGTTGTCTCTCAATACGAGGGCTTTTATATTATTTAAAATGTGAGCGAAAAAAACTCTCCACTCATGGATATTATTTAATAACCGACAAGATGGCTCGTTTAGTAGGTTCAAATATTTGTTTTGATCGCGCACGCGAAAATTCGCGCACGCAAAACGCGTATAATATGTGTGTCAGTGAATTCATGTGTATGCGATTTTTAACCATTTTTTAATTTGTTTATTTAATGAAATATAATTCATAAAATAATATTGTGTAAATGTCATATTAAAGACAGAGCAATATATATCATCTATATATTTTTTATTATTTTATTCAAATCATTTAGTGCAAGACTTTTAAGTTAAAAGTCTTGAGGGAGATTTTTAAACTGACAGAAAATTATGTGTTTGTCAGCGTCAATATAGCAACGAATTATGCAAGTTGTATTGAGATCATTGAATATTTCAAAGTACAACGTTTCAAGTGATCGGACATCTCTCCCGTATCAATAACTTGAAGCCTGCAAAGCAGTTTACTTGTAATAAAGCTCCAGGGTTATTGTGATTAAAAATATCAGTTAAATATATACATATATCTTTATAAATAGTAGAACAAACATGTATTATATTACTACATATGTTCGTAGACTGTTCTATCTGTAAAAATATTATATATTGTAGCTACATTTGCTACGAAATATTAAAGTAAATTCCTAAAAAAAATGTCCCTGCTTATTTTTGCAGACTGAATTGCCTGTGTTTTTTGAAAGTCACACCTATTCTTTTAAACTATTTAAAAAAATGGTAATTGAGCAATTAAGTATTAAAAACCAAATCTAAGATAAATAAATCATCTAGTTAATACATTTAAAACAGATTTTAAATGATTCTGTCATTGTTAAAATTTTGTTAAATCGTACTAGAGTATGAAATATGTATAATGTCTGATTTTATTTAAATATTTGTTAAGTTCTTTCCTAAAAAAATATTTTATAAGCGTTTAAGAATACGAAAAAATATGTACGTACTTTTAAATTGAGTAGAAGTATTTATTTATAGCCATTTTTAGGTTTAAAAGTTAAAATATGAATAAATAGCTAACATAATTTTAGGAAAAATACAAAAGAGTAATTTAATTAATTATTTTTAATTATTTAGTTTAAAGCCATTTATATCTATTTACCTAACGTGGAATCTAGTACTCTTGGAAATTTAACAAAAACCCGTAAATCAAGTTGTGTTGAGGCATTTTATATATATAATTAAGCTAAAGTTTGCTAAGAAAATATAGTCACCGTTTCAAGTGAGTTAAGATAGTGTTGCGTAATATTTTTATATTATTTTTTACTATAATTATGACGTTTATTAAATTATGCTACTGTAAATTTACTATGCAGTTTTTTAAAGTGTAGAAGGGAATATTATAATATACATATATAAAGTTGGGAGTATTTTAATTAGTAGTGTTACTCCACACCTAGCAAGCATATTTTATTACTGATCTAATTAATTGTTTACGTTGTTAAAATTCTGGATATTGTGATTTTTTGTTAATCATCAGTTTTACTGCAATGACAGTAAGCCTTTCCGCTTTCATTTAATGAATTTTAATTTTTAACCTTTAAGGGTTATAAACAAAGGTTTTCTGCGAGTTGTAGAAAATATTGTTGGCTTATTTTAATTCGACTCATTTCAATGAGCTTATTAATAGCTAATATTAAAAAACACATGTAGTATATTCATTTTTGAAATATGTTTTCGTAAGTTTTATTAGATTTATTCATACTTTATTTTATTTACATAACTGTTTTCATGATGAATTAATATGTACAAGAACTATTTTTGTAAATAAGTAACGATATTCACAATAGATGTTCTTAAAAAATAAATTTACAATAAAAATATTATTATATGTTAGGCATGTTAAATATATTTGACATTTTTTATCTTAAATCTTTAATGGAATGAAATAGTTAATAATTGGGATGCTATAAACATGTAGAAGGTTAACATTTCTTCTAATGGGATAACATTTATTATTATACATTGTTCGAGTTACGCATCTCAAATAATTTTATCAGAAAATGGAAAAATATGTTTGCTTAGTAATTTAGGTAGAATTGAAATACATAAATTTGTACGAAATAACAAATAAAAAAGACATTTTTATAGTTCTAGAAACTGAAAATATACTTCATGGTACATATTAGGATTAAAATATAAAAAAACCTAAATCTAATTTCAAGGGACTTTTATGCTATATTTTTATTATAAATATAAATTTATCAGACACATGGTTTTAATGTAGGAAAATGTGCTACAAAGATACTTATTACATAACCAACTTTTTCCGTGCATACTTGTATTATAGATACATTCGTACACTTTTTAATTAATCTTTGTGAACAATAGTTTAGTTCAGAGCAACGTATAAGCCGAGGTGGTAATTAGCTGTGCAAAAACGAGATGAACATTTATCAAAGAGAGGGATAGTTTTTAATCTTGATAGTGGATCGCTTTTTTCCACCAATTCACTTACGAGAAAATACACTTACATCGCAGGGACGTTAATAGCATTTACTTGATTAATTATATAATAATTATTACATCAATAAGCAAAAAAGAAGTTGACTAACTTTTGGTATTAAACGCCAAGTGTATTAGCATACTAACACGATTATAATTAATGAATTTGATGCGAAAATGCGCTAATGGCTTTTCTATATCGTGATCAATCATTCTCGTGAGTTTCTTATATACTAAATAAATTTGTTATTTTGTCTCTTGCCTCTTACAATTTTTTTATATATTTATACGGATCAATGAGCACATTATTGCTATTTTCCTTTTATAATATACTTATCACATCAACGTAGAAATCACTGAAGCAAATTTTCATTTTGATTTATGTAAACAATTACAAGCAGATAAAAATATATTTAGGGAGAGATAATAAGAACCATATACTATATATATTTATATATGTATATTGTTTGCTATGGGTGAACACATTTGCTGCGTTAATCGCATAAAAGTCTTCCAAGAGCTTTCAAATCAAGGGTTCAAAGACTTCAACGCCAACGTTTGATCATACATTAAATAAACTTGACGAGATTTTTAATCTAAATATTTGCTCTTTCAAATTAATTGACTAAAAATTAAAATAAAATATAATTTAGCAATACACAACAACACCAACAAAATTATAGTACATTCTTCATAGGATTTTTAAGGTAATCAGTAACATCATTTATCGTATAGATTGAATTTATTTATATGCTCGTATATATTCTCGAACTTTATGGGTAATTGTTTGCTCATATGATTTAGAGTTGATCGAAAATTATTACTTTTGCAGACGAGTGCGAGCACAAGGAGTTGGTTAAACCCGCGGATAGATCAAAGAAAAGAGGAAGGCACAAGGACAAAAGCAAAGACGGAGAACTCGAGAGGGAAATTTGCGAAGATAATATCGCTGAACCACCAGCGAGATGTTGGCATGAGAGAGAGCCTTGTCTTCCACCCCCTTCGCCCGAAAAACACGGGTAATATATTTTAAATTATAAATTTATACTAGTACATTTGTCTTTGTGTGTACATTTGTATACATAATATATTTTATTGTTTTATACTGGGTCACATTGTCTGCTTATAGGACATTTTTTCTAGTTAAATAATTATTGTATCAGGTCAGGTCAGTCTATGAGTTAGTTGACAAACATTATGCATGAACATTTGATATTTCCATTATGTTTGTTTTATATGTCCTTCACCTGCATAAATACAAACTTTGCATCTGACCAAAACGTTGTTACGGTTTTTATTTTAGTTTTATACATACTTTAGCTCATTTTTTTTAAGATTATGATCTTTCCTACAATGATGATCTTGCAGAATAAATACATGTTTAATTAGATAAATTTCTTACTAAATGTAATGGTTTTTGTATATTTTTATTTCTTGATAGACTCTTAGGTTAATTTACAGCTGTAACTATAAACTCCAAATAATTCTATGATAACTAAAAAAGTATAAAGACTATCTTTTTTAGGTTTAAAAGCATTGTTTTAAAATTTATAAAAATACAAAATTTTATTTTAATTATTTCTACTGCCGAAAAGTCTCATTTAGTTGCTGTTTATGTGTGCTTTATTATCAGCAATGTGTTGTACATAAAGATAATAGTACGGAACATCGAATAGTATACCATAAAATACTTTAATATATTCATAATTAATATCAATATTATTAAAAAAAAATACAACAGAAGAAAATAATAAAAAAAATATTTTTATTTTAAAAATAAATATCTTAAATATAATAGTGTATTAAAAACATAAAATTTTAAATTAGTTTTAAGTTTAGTTTTAATAAACCATGTTGTAAAAAAAATCATTTTAGTTGCGATAGTTTGTCGCTTTTACTGTCCATTTTTTTACATGCATTTATTTCTGAATTTGTTGTTATAATTTAGACTAATGAGTGTTAATTAATTATTACTAACAACTAATAATATTGTATTTTGCGATTCTTGCTGTAAACCATTTCTAGTTAATGAAGTTACCTATTGTAACTGAATTCTGCAAAGGTACAATTAGCTGTATTTTTTTCAAAATTTTATATCCAAAATATATTGCAAAAATGGAAATTTTTATTTTTATTGCAAGTAATAATTTTTGCCACATTTCCTTCCCAATTTCATCAAGCTTTTTAAATATAAACTGGAATACTCCTTCTGCTGTTATTAGAGTAGCGCCCTTCTTACTTAATACTTAATTCTAGTCTCATTCGGAGTTCGTATTGATTTAAAAACATTTCAATATAAACCATTGAAAAAGTCCACAGCAGTACAATATTAGGTCGTAAATATGAGTAATTTTTGGAGTTTCAGCAGTTACAAAGTACTTTTTATTTGTTATTTCAAATTCGACACTGGATCTCATTTGTCAACTTTTATGTGTTATATTTATGGTTGTGATAAAAAGATAAATTTCGCAAAACAAAATAGACAATAGCTACTGCAGTGATCAAAGATTTTTAAAAGTTTAGTAACCCTAAGGGGTGTAATAATAAATTATATTACATATATACTATGATAGGCGAGATTGTTATTCTTCGAGCGGTGGTGGAAAAGCTGGCTCAGTGATGATGTCCGTGGAAGATCCTCAGGGGTTTCTCCTGCAGCGACAGTGTTTGAAGACAGTTCTTCTTACTACGATGATCGTGTTTGGAAGTCTCGTGAATTTTCGCGTCTGTTTGCTGGTCTCTTTGAGTATCTGCCGGAGTTTGCGAGTGACTGCTTGCGACTATTTTCTCCCTATCAAAGTCCAGGCTTAAATATCTAGGACTGCAAAGCTTGCTGATCATGCCAATCGATACACATGCTTCTTAGAATCAATGAAATAAGTATACGCCTTTAGAAAATGACATTTGCTCAATGAAAATCTCCGAGGTCAATTGCATATGTGTAACGGGTTTAACGGGACCACAAAAAGTGCGCGTTTTATAACAAATAAATATGTATACAATGCACCGGAGAATCCTTGCAAGCTATTTATGAGGGAACCCTTTAGTTAAGGTTATAACGAGGTGTCTGGTCGTAACAATCTGTGTGGTCCCATCTTTTACGCTATTGTCTTGTTTCCTTGTTGATGGATGATCATTTTGGTCACAGTAAATTAACGAGAGTTTTAAGAATAAGACCCCATAATTTATTTTTATATGTGAAAAAAATTTACCATCTGCGTTGTTAAATTGTGTTTTTGAAGTTAATATAATATTGATAAAGTATTTTTTTTAGACATTTCTCTACAAATATGAATGAATAGTAGAATTATTGTTACGACGCTTTTATCCACTACATGTATTAATTTTTGCCAATCTTACTTGAGATTTTCAGTTGTGTTAAGAAATTGAATTTCTTTAAAAATAGATTTTAATAAATCTTTTATTACTCTTGGGGTATGTAAATTTTTTTTAGATAGATATGATTAGTGTTTCTTCTCGATGTCATTTTTGTGAAAAATTTAATTTGTACAAATTTTTTAAATGTTTTACAACCATTGCATTTTTTATATTACTGTATAATAAAATCTCCTAGTCGGCGAACTTAAATCTCATTTTTCAAATAATCCTAAAAGGTTTTTATCTTTATCTTATTTGAAGTATGAAAAATGTAAAGTAGTCACAGCTGTTATTGACAATTTTCACTACGATTTGGGTATAAATACAGGAGCTAAAAAATCTTTTGTAACTCAAGGACGCTCTGTAATCAATATCTTTTTTTATTTATCAAAATGTCTCGAGAAAATTGAGAAGTGAAAATTATATACAAATGCTCTTATTCTACAGTTACTATAAAACATAATCCCATAACGCTTTTGCTATTTGTGTAACGAAATCGATGAAATATTTTAAATGCACATCCCCACAAATAATTTAAAGTAATAAATAATTATCTTTAAGTTAGATTCGTCAGTTTGCAGAGTCCATTTTAGTCTGAACGGCTTATGTAGCTTTGATATCTCCCGAGTCCCACATATTTGACCTTTCTGCTCAGTGTTTGTGATGAAATTCATTTTTCCCAATTCCTGGTCTGGACTTGTAAATGCCATATTCATGAAGCCGGTTTAATATATTTTGGACAGACTAACCTGAATAATGAATTCCTTTACTTGTGTTGATCTGATTTAGCTCTTGCGAATCCAATACAATTATACACGCTGTTTGACCTTTACTCAAATTGTTATTTTCAACATTTAGAAAATGTTTACTATAATATATAAAATAAATTATGGCAAATGAAAATACAAAGCACGCAACTGGATAGGATAGAACTTACCGGGTTGAACAAAGGGCCTGCGATCCTTTTTCAATTACCTTTAAATAAATTATATTTGAATACCTGTAAAAACTCTCTATTGTCGTTTTAATATGACCAATGTTATATTATATATACTGCATATATTATATAAATGTACGCTATTATTTTTTGAGAGGTAAAAACATATTTTCCACTGCAGAAAAAATAAAGTATCACACATGTATTAAAAGCTAATTATCAGCAACAAATAATCATTTGCATTTATGAATATGAGCTGTTTCTGAATCTCAAATCAAATCAATCCATAGAACATATTTTTTTTATTCAATGAATTATGACGATGAATACTACATTATGGATATATTATATATGCAAAGATGAAAGGGTGTTATACGATGTTCGCAAAATATTGTTTGTCTTTTGATTTAGTTCCTCTTCGCTACTTTCATCGTAAGTCTCGCGGAACATATTTCTATACATTACCGAGTTTCCAACTTGACTATTATAAAATTATTATTCGGCGCTTAACTTTTGAGCCTTTTAGTACTTTCCTGCATATGGCGTCTTGCCTTAATCTACAATGTTTAAATTATCTATTTTTATTTTCACTTTGATTCATATATGGGTATATTTATAAAAGTCTCACACCATTTTATCTTGAACTTTTAATTTGCTCCAATTGAATCAAGCGGCATCTGATTGAAATCCGTGATTTGTAAACAGATTTAAAAGTTGATTTCTGTTTACCCAACCGAAATACTTCTCGGGTCGTATAGCGACATCGACATCGACATCGTTGTGTGTGTAATGACGCTTTAATCGATAATTATCCGTTTGCATGTTGTGTACTGTCCCGTTAAAATCATAAGTCGTATGCTAGAGACATTATAGCTTAATTGTATATTGTATTGATAAGTTATATTTTTGTTTATAGAATTGAAACTTGTTCCGTGTCTGAATGCGTTGTTGTACTGGAACGTGAAAGGGCTTGTACTCGTACTAGAACACGTGCTAGGAGAAAGCGAAGACGCAAACGAATAGCTAGAGCGCTCCTAGTGGAAAGCATCCAAGAAAGGGTTAAGGTATGTATCGTTAAAAATATATAAACTCCTTAAATTTCATGAACTATGCTATTGTAACATAAATGTTATAATTTATTAAGATCGCTGCTAAGAAAATATTTTGATATTTTTACCTTTACATATACTAAATTAGACAGCTTAACCTTTGTGGCAGTAAAAAAATATAATAAATATATTAGACAATGTTAGAATATAATTACAATCACAAATGATTTAAATCATAAATTTTATGTTTTAAAAAATCATTATTTAAGCCTAAAAAAATTTAAGCAATGTATACAAAAATTTTTTTTGAGTATCGCCAAAGCTAAACTGTTAAAGTACGATAAATTTTATTACAGCTGTAAAAAAAAGCGTAATTTATACATATAATTGTGGCATAAAATGCTACAGTATTTTTTACTGTTTTTCTTATTTTAGTGTAATGTCGGATTCCAGAGGTTATCAAGCACCTATTTTAGTTTATTAGTATCTCTCCCGGTCCTTGGCAAATACATCTCAGTCCGTATGCGTATTTTTTGTAACAAAAAACATCAATTTTCCGATGCATTTTTTTCTTTCAGTTTTTTTCATCTATGAAAAAACTCATATTTCGGACCTCGAATCATGTGTTCGAGGTACTTCATTTTCCTCCATTTGATGGTTGAAAAGAGTTCTCGATTGTGTCCTATCATGAAGAGAATTCGGTCATTGGAGCTCTCTTAGTCCACGGAAATTTTAGCATTCGTCTAGAAAATTACATTTAAAACACTCCTAGTTAATTGATTTTATTATTTTTTAAGGTCCAGGTCTCGCATCCGTATATTAGCACTTTACGAATTTAATTAATTTTTTCGTCGGGGTCCATTTCGTCATTTACCCAATTACACAGGTATTTAAAATACTTTATCCTCGCAATTTTAACCCCGCTTAATGGACCCACGAGGATCTTCCCTATTACAAAAAAAATGTTTTATCGATATTTATTCGTAGGCTCTTTTTTAAACATTTTTAATTTACACTATCCAGGGATTTTTTAAGCTTATCAACGGTCTAAGCAAATATTATGATTTTTAATCCATTTGTCCATGGAGTGCGTCTTTGTGTATGGTTTAGGGCAGGGGTCGGCAAAGTGCGGCTCCGGAGCCGCATGCGGCTCTTTGGCTCCTTGAGTGCGGCTCTGGCATAAATATCCACGGTCCCGGGCGCCAATTCTGGTAGAGTGTCCTTTCCATGCAACGTTGAATGTGTGCGTGAGCGTTGACGTAGTACCTCTTTCATCCGGCAGGGGCGCAGCGCAGCGTAGTAGTATGGCAGCTGTCAATCTGCGTATTTGGCGGTTACAGACGGGGCCAAAAGTATGACCGGCGTCAGAAAAGGGCTTGTTGTCATTTTGAAATAAAAATTAATCGCGAGATATTGGTTTATCATTGCATTATTCACCAAGAAACGCTTTATGCGCAGACATTTCCGGAAGAAATTAGTAAAGTTGGGATTAGTGATCACGACCATCAACTCCATTGTAGCTAAAGCTCTGAAGCATCGTCAATTCAAAGAATTTTTAGTTGAAATGGAGAGTGAGTACGCTGATCTTCTGCTTCATAACAAGGTTCGATGGTTATCAAGAGGGAACGTTTTAAAACGTTTCGCGTTTTAAAACGTTCAATAGGGATATTGAACGTTTATTAAAATATATGAACGTTTCAATAGGGATATTGCCAGAAATTTCTCCTTGAAAAGGGTGTTCACTATCCATAACTTACAGTGGATCCAAAACTTTCATTTCATGATAGACGTTACGTCTCATCTAAATCAGCTTAACCGTAAACTACAAGGGAAAGGAAACACAATTTTTTCGATGTTAGAAGAAGTCATTTCATTCGAAAACAAATTATCCCTTTTTGTTCAAGATTTTGAAAGGGAAATTGTTTCACTTTCCTAACCTGCAGAAGCATCGCCAAGAAAATAATTCCTCTATTAACAAACAGCATTTAAAAACAACAATCTTAAATATGAGGGAAGCATTTCTCAGCAAGTTTCAGGAGTTTAAAAACAGCAAAGCGACCTTAGCATTCGTCAAAAATCCTCTTAATGCTACATTGAAATTGAAATTTTCTCTTTTGGCATTAACATTGGTAACTTTGAAATACAATTGCAGGATTTAAAAAACAAGGAAATATGGAGCTCCAAATTTCAACGACTTTGTATTGATTTGAAAATATTGGAGAAGAACGAATGTGATCTTAGTTCACAACACAAGTGGTCTGCTTTGAAAGACCTGGAGAATGAAGACATGATCATTTTCAACGTCTGGAATAGTATTCCTGACTCTTACGATCAGCTGAAAAAACTTGCGTTTGCTGTTCTTTCCCTTTTTGGTTCTACATATTCATGCGAACAATCCTTTTTAAGCATGAACTTTATCAAGAGTAAACTGAGAAGTCGTCTTATTGACGAGAACTTGGAATCATGCCTGAAATTAAAAACAACAACATATAAACTTGACTTACTGAAACTTTCCAAGGAGATGCAAGGACATTGTTCGCATTAAGTGTTTGTCAGTCATTGTCATGGTTTAAATTTATGGATACCTTACTTTCATATCATAGTTTATCGACGAATAAATCTTTATTAAGTGTGAAATCAAGTTTTATTCAGTGTACCCGTAATTTAATGAAGATCTAAAATTATAATAAAGGTTTACTAAATTAAAAAACAGATTTGGCTCTTAGAACTATTTTGAATCGTTGTAGTGTACATATTTGGCTCTTCGGCCAATAAGTTTGCCGACCACTGATTTAGGGGTATAAATTGAAAAGAGTAGAAGAAAGGATAGCTCTATGTATCGAAATACATTCGGTGAGATCTCCCTCTGATTGATCTTACATATCTGTCATCTAGTGCGATCGGATCCTTCTTAAAAATCTATTGAGCGAATATAAACAGGTTTAAGAACTTTGTAAGCGCTTCTCATGTACCTAGGCCTTTGCTAAATCCAATTTTTTCTGCTAATAGCTTCTTAGTAACGTATATGATTTCTTCCTTTTATAGTTTCTTAAAGAATTTTTAGCGAGTGGGTCATTAAGCTGATAAGTCTGAAGTCGCTATATACGTTCAAATTATTCTTTTTTGGATATTTAGGATATATAGTCGTGAATTTTTTTATTATATGAGTTGTTTAAAATCAAAAGTGTAGATCTACTTCAGTGTTTGTCACATTTGTTATATAGATATAACAAAAACACTAACTGAAAAATATAATCGACCCAAAAAAATAATTCTATTAATAATCTACTTTATTTAATTACTTATAAATAAAAACTAATAATTATAACTTTCATTGTATTAAATTAAGTAATGGAGCAACTTTTATAAACAATATAATGAGAAGAATATGAAAGCCCATTTTTACATAACAAATTAATATACTTTTAAAATGCTCATTAGCAAAGTTTTCTTTGTCTTTTAGTCTCTCTTGAATAGGCACGACTCATTATTGTTTTTTAAATTAAATTTGCAAGAAAAAATAATTCTTAAGCTACTTAAGTAATATGAAAATACTTTAGGATTTTAATAAATAGCGTTTTTAATTATTTAGCTTTAATTTTTAGTCTTGCGGAATTTAATATTGTAATCTAGCATTTAATAGTATTCTAATTAAAGTCAAGAATAATATTTTATTGCCGTACGAAAAATACAAGAACATTAAAGCAGAAAATTTGTGCATATGTATATTTTAACACTTGCAATTTTATATATAAAATCTATTTAATATATTTTCGCTGAAAAAAAAGATTCTTAAAAATTCCGATATCCTTTCCTTATTTTTATGACAAAGAAAATTATTACTAATTTTTATTTAAATCTACTGTTATTTAGTCTCTTTTTAAGAAATTAAGTATAGACCTATTATTACTATTAATTTTGACTAACCGTTTTTTAGTTAATCGCGCAAAACATTTGTAAAAATTATTCAATTAGTGCATCTAAGCAAAGCTTATACTAAAGACTTCTGCTTTGAAATAAGTACAGTGATAATAGGCAAAAGACATTATTTTATATATTACTACAATCATACTCAACTCAATTTCAATAAAATTGGCAAAATAATTGGTATAAGAGAATGGGCTTATGCCATAATAAATTATTAATATATACTAAAAATAATTATCACAGATATTGATTTTTGATTAAAATACCGATTGAATATTTTATAGAAAGTACTAATATTCCGTACCATCTTTTGACGAATTTTCATACAAAACAATAAATTTAGCAAAGACTCAAACCAAATTTTCCGATATTTTCGATTAAAAGTAATTAGAAACATATTCAACTAACAATACAACCATTCTAAATTGTATTTTATTTCAATGTAATTATTGCATACTATATATTTTCAATGTGCAGAAATTAATTATAATAAAGCAATAAAAGTACTATTCAATTTTAATTCTTTACGTGCACAGCTTGCAGCGTTATTCATCAACTTTAATATCCCCGACTGAAAGCCCTACATAAATGTAGGACTAGCGGATTTACGGCTCCGTCTTAGTACCCACTTGGGACTTTGAAAGAAAAATTACAACGTCAACTGGCATCGCGTTATTGCTGTATTCTAGTATGAAATTCTATTGTTAAAAATTATGTGTGGTTCTCACTCTTTTTTAATATTTTTTATTAGGTCCTAGATCCTGACGAGCTTTCGCAAAGAGCACGATGGACAATCATGGTAACGGCGTGCCTACTACTCTTTCTCTGTCTTCTTCTCGTGGGCGTAACACTTAGGATGGCACCACTCATAGATGATATGGGTAATTATTTCATAATAATATTTTCTGTCCTCGAACGACGAAAACGACGGTACGCGCGAGATGAGAATAAATCGCGGGCCTTAAAAAATCTGATTTTAGTTAAATGTATTAAATTTGTATTCATACAATAGTATTTAAAACTTATATATATTGAAAACATTTTTATATTTTTTTATTGTAGTACTATTCAACATCCTGATGATGTTTCATACAAATAAACATTTTCTAATAAATATACAATATAATAATGACCGTCCTAGAAACCCAGTACTATAAATCGTAAAATAGATATTTTATAAAATAAACATAATTTATAACTTTGGTAAGTCATTTAATGAAAAACATTTATCCTTCTTATGCTACATACATTTTAAGCAATAATTTTATTAAGAAAATCATAATTAATTTTTAATTATTTATATTAATTGGATTTTAGTATATTTTATATAAATAAAATTGCTATGAAACTCTATATACTGTTCTGGAAAATGTAAGGCATTTTACAATTTTTATTAAATATAATAACATACTAACGTAACGTTTACAATATATTTTGATTAATTACTACTTTAATATAAATACTGACAATAATAAAAATAGGTGTTTATCTTTGTGTAATAATGAAACTTTAATAGAGGTATATATGATAACATTGTGATGCTAAGGAACTTTGGAATTTTGGATACAAATATGTAACAATTTTGCGATAAATAAATTAATAACATTACTTTGCTTCAATCAATCTGATACGAATGCAAATTTCACATCTCCAAAATATCAAATAATTATATTTACAAACGCGTTTTAAGATTATTTCTTAAATGGGATAGAGAAAATCCAGATAAATTTAATAGTAAGCAGTTTTTTAATCCTATTTGGTTGGCAGTTATTTAGTACTTTTGGCTCTTATAAACCATATTTCCCGATAAAGTTGACAAGGGTCGCATTTAGAATTTATTATTTATTTTCGCCTATAGTGTAATCATATTACCAATGGGTAAATTACGGTGCATACAAATCTAGATATTTTATAAAGGAAGTGACGTTTCAAATTTTTGTTCTAATTTTACTTTTTATGTTTCAAAGGAAAAAATTAACAAACTCTCCAATAAAGATTATTATTAAGGGCATATTCATTGAGTGCAGAGTATTTTTTTTATTATGCAGTTACAAACTGAAAGTCCAATAAAGACAAAAACAAATTTAATAAAGCGAAGAAATTTTAAGATCGACTCTCAAAGTTTTGTGATAAAATAACAATAAATGTCACATATTTTTGCGGTTTAAGTAGCTTTGTTCATAGTGTTTCAAAGTATGCATGGTTGTTCTTGTTTTAAGATGATTACAATTTTAATATTTTTAAATGGCAATCCTGTTTCAAACATTTAATTCATTAGTTAATTTCAATCTTAAAAACGCACGTTCAGGTAATTTAAACGCGTACTAATATCCACTAAAAATGGTAAATCAGCCATTTTAAAATACAGTTACAATTTTTACTTTTGAGATCATGACTTAATCAGCTAAAACTGTGTTTCTGTAATTAGTTTCAAACGTATTTAGAAACATGAATTCACACGTGATTAATCTCTATTTTTAAAGTCGCTTTTTTCGTGTATCTGGAATATTTCATAAATTGGAAATTACACATTTGTTTGCATCGTCACTAGTCTTTCATTTAACCATAGCTAAAGCACCATCAGTGACTATATAAGACATGTTGATGGTTAAACATCATGCTTCATCAATATTTATGAAAAAACTGTTTTAAGTAAAATTATGGAGCCAGTTCTTTGGTAACATTAAATTCATAGTCAATCATCGTATCCGTAAAATTAATACTAGGGATTTCAATACCGGTATTTGGAGCAAAAATTACCTTCAATAATACCGGTAGTATCGAAATTTTTTTTTAAATCTGTATATTTTATTTGTTAAAATGATTAAAAAAAAATATAACATATTTTTTTTATTTATCACAGTGAGTGTTAATTAAGATTAATAGTTAGAAATCTTTTATATTTGTTCTTTTAATACACATAGTTAATAAATGGAGCATTTACTACAATAGTTTCATATTGTGTTATGCTTTTATGTGCACCATTTGTATAAAAACAATGACCTATTTCGAGGAAAGTCTAAATAGAAAGATATATGGATAAAGCTAAAATTGAAAACTATAATATAAACCAACGAATATAGATAGATGACTTCAATGCTGATATTAGAATTGCGATATCGTAGAGCCGTATAATATTGTAACTAGATTGTAGATATTATCGTATAATGGTTACGATATCTAATGTTATAATATTTTCTTTACACAACTAAGTTACTAGTTTAATTAATTATTATTATGGAGATTTTTAGATATGTTTATATACCATAACATAATATTTCAGCTCCCTAAAAATAGTTTATTAATAAAAGAAAAATGTAAGAAAACATATCTATCCATTTATTAACATCAACATCCCCAATATATAATTAATATTAATATATGAAATTCTTACTATACCAAAATTAGTATCTTTTGAAAATTTCGAATAGATAAGCAGGCATATATTTTTTAATAAAAACATTTTTTTTAAGTAACTTCGGTTTTTCGAATGATCTTGTTAGATTTTTTCGTGTTATTTCAGACACCATTAATATGTGAGATAAGGCTAATCCGATTATTATTTCGCTAATTCCAAAGTACCACAAGGATACAATATGGTCATCTGTTCTTTTTGCTCTTTATTAACAACATACATGTGGCAATTAGTAATTCGAAATATTTATATTATATAATAATGACCTGAAAGACTTTCAGAGTATTCGCACAAATTCGCATTCACTCTCTTTACAAAATGCTGCTCATCTATTTTAGATATGCAGCAGAACTGTTTTTTTTTTTGTTATTATTTTTAATATTTATAAGTATTTATATACTTAATGGCCATCATGATGCAAGATTCAGAAACCTGTCAAGTCATGATGTATTATTATTTTTAATATAACATTAATTATAGTTAGTATGATATTGAAAAACTTACATTTTTTATTGTAAATCATACACCTTCATATAAAATATTGGGTCAAAGTTACCAGAATAAGGCCAAAGTCCCCATGTGCAAACATATAATATGTATGTTATTTTTAAATTTATTGCAGTAATTCAACTTTATTACTACATCCACATGCCACGCGTGTACTCTTGACGTACGCTAATAACTTTATTTATAATTTGCCAAGTTTTGACCATAACTTTTATGTCTCCCTTTTGTGATGCCAATGCATGGAAACGAGAGAGAAACAATCATAAGCTAAAATTAAATTTTGAAGTGATCATAACCAGCGCGAACGCATTCCCGTTGTGTAAATAAGCCATTTACATTTACGTGTGAAATATAACTACACCGTAATTCCATTTATTTCTGAAATAACAATATACAAACATATAAAATTAAAAATACATACATTAAGTATATAAACATATTTATGAGCAGAGAAAGGTATTAGATTATACCATAAAGTTTGTCATATTTTATTATAAAAACATAATATTTAATATAAACAAAATTTTATCATAGAAGCTTATCTAATATTTATTAGATAATTAAAATTAGATTGTTATGATATATAACAGAATATCTGTACTATTAATATAATTTAATAATATTAACATATTTTAACTATAATAACATCTGTTGTTTTTCAGCAGCGTTATGTTAAATTTATAAGGGATGACTATATTTAATCAAACTGTTAATTTTATTCTTACATCTCTTAGCACAGAAATAACTACCATTAACCAACGTAAATAAGCAAATATACGATTTCGGCAATGCATACTATTTATAATATACTATGCCTACTTACATATATACAATACATAAGTAAAATCCAAGAACACTCGTTTTACAAGCTTCAAAGTATATTTTCGGAATCGGGAATGTTATTGTAACTGTTTTAAATTTTGTGGTGGCACTCTAATAATAACAACCGAAACTATTTAATGATGTAAATAATTATAAAAAATAACCAATGTGCGTATTTAAACTGTAAATATTTATATAATATTATTTTTATGTAGTTAGATTTTTATAACCAAATTAAACACATCAATCACTTAATGATACAAGTGTTAAGAATAATTTTAATTTAATTCCAAATATATTAAATATGTTTAGATATACCATTATTTTTGCAGTGTATAATTCAGTTTTCTTATAATTAACTTGTATAATTAACTTTTCCTTTCAACTTTTAAGAAATAAAGATAAGTTCTAAAAAAGTAAATATGATATTCTAATAAATTGCTAAAATTTTTCGCTTCTTAGGAAATCAACGCAAGTTATATGTTAACAAAATTTCAATTTATTGTACTGTAATGATACGCAAAGCTAGCTACAAATATGTTATATACAAAAAGCTTGCATTTTTAATATTAAGAACAAATTAACGTGATTTATAAATAGTATTTAGATTATTTGATTCAATATGGGCTTTTGTCTTCAGTGGATATTCTTACTTCTTGCGGGTTGAAAATAGATGCGTTGACCTAGAAATTCTATTCACAATAATCTGTGCATATTTTAATACACCAGAGCTCACAGTTCAAGAGGTTTTTTTTAAGTTACCAAAAATGGCTGATTCATTTACAAACAATTTTGGTGTAGTTTCTTTGACAAAATATTATGTGTACTAATGATATTCCATGTATATAAATTTGTGCATGTTGAACTAATTTATTTTTCAGTTTAAAGCTCTTTATAATAAATTTTATTTTTAATCTAAAAAAAGTTATTATTCATTATTAATATATCGCTATTGCCAGCGTTTCTTCGAATCAGCAGAGCATCTGTTTACTATACAAATACTTTTGGTCTTAAGCTTATTCATAGATTTTCTTTTATATCCTTTATAATCATAAAACACCTTTGTCCTTTTTATCTACGGTTCAGGAAATCGTCACATCGGTTCATATTTGGTAAATACAGTAACTGAGCATAAAAATGGTTTGCCTGTGCGTTATCGTGGTATAAAATCCAAGAGGTATTTGCCTTTAATTCTGATCGTTTTTTTGTATTGATTCAAGCAAATATCGTTAAGCTAAACGGTTTATTTTTTATATATTTTATTATACATACATATAGGATATATGTATATGTACGACCGCTCGATTTTAATTAATCATTACAATATTTATTTATGAGATTAGAAAAATCTATAAAAATCAAACCGGTAATGATCGATCTAAATTATAATTATAAAATAAAAACAAATTTCGATCTACTAGATACGATAGAAATCAAAAAATTATTTCGTTGATTCAAACCCAGCCATTTCGGGTGCTAGCCATAAGTGACTTCTTATAGATCATATGAACTGATAGTAAGAATTTGTTAAGCACCAGGCGTTTCTACGTGCGTTCCGCACGCCCTTATTTCTCACTCACTCTCGTCACTTAACACACGAGCGAGCGAAAGGAAAAATATCTCGCCGTACGCGCCTGAAAAACACTAAGAAGAACTTGACATTTGATCTAACTTGATGTAATTTTTTTCTATGGTTTTTCAGGAGGCTTTTATTATAACAATCAAGCCTTTGTTATAATTATTTTCTTATGATTTATCACCTGTTACGATGTGTTAAAGCAATTTAGTGACTCTATTAAATAATTGCTGATATTTTATATATATTTATAAAATAAAATGTTACCAGATTTTTTAGCGTTTAGTTGGGTACAAATTTTGAAATAAGTATTCTGTATTATTATAAATAATTCACGTTAAAAATTCGTTTCAAATTTTTTTATTATATATGTTAAAATGTATACTTTTTATTAATTTATATTAAAATAAACCGTTCTTGATGTTCATGAAGAAACCAATATTTACTTATGATTCAATATTTGCATGATTCATTTAAGTTTTGCCTAATGTGAGTTCTCCCCAATTGTTTATTTTCAGTGACAAAAATAATTTGCTTTGTTGTTCAGGTTATAATAATGTTGACTTGGCGTTTAATAGGAATGACTGTCGGCATTTACAAATTCTCATCTCTGGTCGTAATACATGTATGCATTAAATATGCCGTCGTTAAGATGCTCTGTACGTGGTGTTTGCCGATGCCTAATTTAATGAGAGTATTATGCGAAATCGGCATGCGTGGGCACGTTCCTGCCGTCCCGGATCGCTGATTGTGGAAAATTCGGAAAATCCAACAGCGACCGTTCCGAATCGTTCGTGCAAATATTTTACTGTTCGTCCCTTTTTATGCGAATTGCAAAAAAATCGTTGAATAATTCAACGGCGGAAAACTCGACGGCAAAGATGTCTTTTTTGGATACAGTTTCAATTCACGGTCGCAAATCAACGAGCAAGTTTTTTTAAAGGAGTTACCCATTTTCCAATCGAGTTAAGTGACTAAAAAAATAGTTAAAATTAAAGTTACAGATAAATAAATTAAATTAATCCTTGAAACAATAGCAGTTTGTAGCATTTATTGTTAGTTATAACACTCATTTCTTAGAACAAAAATTTAGACTAATTTAACTGTATCGTTAGTTTTAATATATTTTTTTTAACATCGTCAATCAAAATTAATCGTTTTTACTTGCATTTATGACTAATTATTAAATACTGTGATAGCTAGTGTATTCTGAAATTAAACTATTAAAAGGTAGCTTTATATTTCCAATTCGTTATTGCAATGTTATGAACCATTTGTTTAGAGATCATCCTTTTTCTCGCTCTTTGGCTCAAAACACAGAAGCTTTGAGGGAGCGGTCTCTAGGGCTGCAATCTCTGGGTGTGCCTGAACCAATCAAGGGTCTATTATTGATGAATGTTTTTCTGTGAAGCTTTTTCTACACAACATCTCCACAAACAATATGTTTTTAATCTTTCACCGATTAGAGCTGATCGGGCTTATGTAGAATTTTCACAAAAATAATTTTATAAAAAATGCTTATAAACGTCAAGTGGACTTAATAGTATTTTGTTTATCTGTTTTGTATTTTACTCAAGAGACCGTCTACTAAGTTGTATAGCAGTTTTTATGACGAGATTTTCATTTTTTATGACGAGATTATTCAGTCGGTGTTTTAAACGCATTTTTGTTTTACTGAGCTGCTTTATTTAGGTAGCAGCTATGCTTTTTACAGTTATTCTTTGACAAGTTTCTTTTGACAATGTTAATTTGTATGAACAGTATAGTAACATTTTTATGACATAATTTGTAAAGTTTGCATGTGCGCTTTTTTGTGAGGCCGTTATTCAATTGCTTTTATTTGCAATTCGTAAAGATGCCGTTTTTTCTCACAAAGATAAATTTTGTTATCGTAATGATTTATATCATTATTTATGTATTATATATATTATTATCAAAATAATTTTTAAAAACTTTAATTAAATTAATGGGTAAGACTATTTTTATAGGGGTTCATTGGAAACGAAGATTTTATATATTTTCTTAGTATATTTTAATTATTTATATTAACCCTCTGAGTAATAAGTTAATTTATACACATTTGTAATTTGTAAGTATACATCTGGGAGTGAGTTAATTTTACGTATTTTTCCACAATTATTACAATGTTATTTAATATTACTTTACATTGAATTTATAGCAAATTATAAAAAGAAAGAAATCAGTGATTCTCAATCGTCTTATTGCTTTCTTTATTTAACTACTTTTTCGTATAAGTATGTTTTAACACTTTTCAATTATTAAATTTCATTAATTTATTTAACAAATTAATTATATATTATTCGGCTTTTGTGTTTTATGTACAGATGCTTTCAATATTTCTTATAAATATTTATTTATTTGTATTATTTTTCATAAAAATCATTTACATTCATTTAAATTAAATAATTTATAATTTCAATGCTATTTATTAACTATATATTCAATTATATAACTAACTGGGGTACCTCAAAACAGTGAAAGATCGACCGCCGTACATGTACGGCGATACTTGTACGATTAAGCAGCTTATCGAACTTTTTGATTATTTTACTAATACATTTTTACTTTATTTATTTAAAACTTTGAGGTTCAGTTAATCACGCAAATTTGCAAATAAAATATTTTTTTATTAAAGTTATTTCATAAATATTTTTCTCGCAAAAATATAATTTTTATTATCGTAATTATTTATATAAGTAATTATGAATAATAAATATTATTACTAATTACTTTGTTTATATTGGATAGTCACAAAAAAATTGTGCTGTGATTGAGTTATTTAGCTAATGTTTTTAATATTGTTTTTTTTTTAAATTGCAACAGTATAAAATTTGTGCATTAACAATATATACATATGTTACAGTAAATGTGTATTATCAAAATATATATATATATATATATATATATATATATATATATATATATATATATATATATACAAAATATAGTTTCACTGGCATTTCAGTGAACTCACATTGAAATTTATTTTTAGAATATATTTCTAATAGTAAAAATATAATTTATCTGAATTGTGTTAGTAAAATTGTATGTTCTAAATTATATGCTCTAATGTCTAAGCCGTAAAAATAGGACTTAAGGGATGGTCTCTAACTGACAATCATGAACGCCACTTATTAAATCCTGTACGCCACCAGAAAATTTAATATATAATATATGAAATACATCACCTGTTAAGGGATAAATGTTCCAAATATATGTGAACTGAATAATTCGTACAGTGAACAAATATAATTTCACTGATATGGCCAGTGAGTTCATAAATCTATTGTTTGATACAATTTAACTGTCCTATTTAGTGAAATTATATTTTTTCTTAAACAATTAATTAATAAACATCCATTTACTTTTCAACCCCAAACCTAACCTTAGCAAATTTACCAAATCTAACTTGACCTAATGAGAGTTCTAAAACTAACTATAGTTTTTCCACTTTTATTTGATTAATTAGTTTAGGTTAGGTTTGGGTATAAACAGCGTCAAATTGATTTTGATAGATAACTTATAGCATCATATAATTTCTCTAGCTAGTTTTTCTAGTAGACATATACATATCTCTACTATAGAAAATTTGTTCGGATATAATTTTACTGAATTATATTTTAGCTAGTAAAAATATTACTTTATTATAAATACACATTCACTGTAACATTGTATTTGTACATACAGTTAAAAATACATATTTACTATAACATAAACGTGTTATGTTCTTGTCGCATTGTCGTATTCTCCCAGTCTTTCTACAGCTCGTGTTGTAACACATAGAGACTCGGAGTGACTGCTTAGCTAGACTAGATTATATGTTTGAAGTTCTCAGGCTTTTGATGGTCGTATTAGTCGATTCGGCGTATCTACGCTTGGTGCGAATTAAATTAGAATTTTGGCTCAGGATTGGATTCCTTACCTGTTCTCATTTTTTTATTATGCATGAAACATTTTTATACATATTTATGCTTTGTAAAATTAAATTATTTGATATAACCCAAAAATTTTACGCGGTTATTATACATCATATTTGAGATGACTTAATCTTGCATGATATTTATATCCATCTTATATATACTCGTATGTACAAAATCCCCTTTAACGTTATAAATTCGATTACAAATAGTGTGAAGATAGCCAAGACATTTTATAATAATGTTTATTTTAAAATACACTCTTTCAACTTTACCTCCGATGATGGACAGTTCAACGCATATGTATCAACCAAACGTCAGTCAGAAAATGATCAAAGTGTAAATTTAACATTCATTCTTTATTCATCTGCTAGCCTTCATCTTGCTACACGAGAATAGCGATATTCGCCAGTATAAATTCTGTAGCAAAATGGCATAGATCGTAATTCAGTTGGGCGCCTAGCATAATTCAATTATCCGCCTATGATTCAAGAGTATTTATAAAAATCTGTTCAATGTCGACTCACCTGAAGCGTACTTTAAGATAAGCGCCCATTGACGCAAACGTTGAACTTATCATTCCATAACAATTTTCACCTTTTTCCTATTTAATTTAAATAAACAGACTTCTTAACCATTTTTCCAATTAGTATAAAAATAAATATACAATCTATAACAGTTTACATATGTTCACAAAGTAGTTTAAATAAACAGACATTTTACCTGTTTCACCGACTTATCTAAAAAATACAGATTGTACTTCAAAAAATTAAATTATTTTTAGAAATAGGTTTTTTTCGTGTTAAATCAAGGCTTAATTGTATAGTTGCATACATAAGCAATAAATATAATAATATTGATTATATGATATGATTGTATACAGATTTTAGATTTACTATTTAAAATATAGTATTGCTTAATTTTTAAAATACTGCAATTTAAAAACTCGATTGTTTTAAAATCTTAAAAAAATTTATGAAATATTTTTTGTGTGGAATATCTCTAGTTTATACCAAGCTTTAGTTTAACTTTAACAGAGCATTTCCGCTTTACTGAAAGTATTACTATGTTCGAATCAACTAAGTCAATAAGCCATCGCTTTATACTAATAATTTGCATTTCAAAGCAGACCCAAACTACTTTTAACGTCTCTGACAATAAAACGTAAAGCCCACTCGATTTATACGCGTTTGCGTGAGCTTTCGAGTATGTACACACAATTTAGGAGCAAAGCTTACTGCCAGAGCGACTAAAACTCGACAATTCGTTATAAACGTGAAACTTTTCCCACTCGATCTGATACAAATTGATTTTCAACGATGCTCTTAAGTTTCCGTTTGATGTGTATACATTTATAGTATAAATAAAGATCTTTGTTGCGAGACGATGACGTGGGATGATACTTTTTCGGCACTCTACTTGAAACCGCCTGTGTAAATATGCACGATGAGTATGATGGTTTTATACCACGTTGGAGTGAAGGGGCAAAGGCACACACGTTGCTGTTGGCAGCGTGTCAATTCGCGCTGAAAATGTTTAACCATTAGTAGAAAACGTATTCGAGACGATTCTAATAAAAATCGATTCGATTCCGGCATTGACGTAAGCTCAATCGGACTTTATCGGGTAAAGCATGGATCAAAATACGGGTCCGTTACATATTCATATAATATAATTATCTTAAGTAGGGTTGCTTTGTTTATATGGGTACCAAAAGGTTCAGTTACACATAATCCGTCAAGAGATATGAATAACATCAATTATATTGTATCGCGTTTTCACTTTTCATTTAGTTTTGCCTTAGCTAGAACATAATATGTCGTGTATGTCTTTATAAATTTAAATATCACATAGATTACTTTTAAGTTTGGGGTTAACTCTATGTCTAGTTTTAATAACATCAGGATAGTTTTGAAGTAAGAATAAGGGGATGAAAATTTAGTGAGTCGTATTTCAGCGTGTGCTTGTTTTTAATTATAAATAATTAAATTAATACAGATTAAAAAAAAGTACTGTGGTTTCATATACACTACATATACATTTTTTTTTAAATTAATAGAACTACATATAAGACATTCTCTATGAGCTGAAATACCTTATTATTGAATAATTATTAATATTGAATATGTATGACCTAGCTCAATTTTAATTAATCATTACGAAATGTATCCGTGAGATTAGGAAAATCTAGGTAAATCTAATCTGTGATGATCGATTGGAATTATAATTATATAATCATCAGTAATTCCGATCTCCCAGATACAATAAAAATTTAAAAATACTGAGGTCCATATTTGATTTGAATCCAGGTCTTTCAGGTCAATAGTCAGGTAGATTATACCACTCGTCTATCGTGCTGGTATATTGAAAAAAATTTAGGCAGCATTTAGGTATTTTTTATTCAATAATATGTATTCATTTATAGCTCAAATTGAATTAATATTACTCTTAACATGAGTATAAATAAATATATACACGAGAGATGAATCTTTCGAAAATAAATAATATTGCAATATTCAAAAATAAATATAAAATGTTCAATAATATAAATAAATTACAAAAATATATATCCAAATAACACGTTTTCAATATACTGTGTTATTATATTATATTATTAGTTAGTTATTCTTCAAAATATACATTTACATAAAAATACACTTGGTTCTCTTTTTATGCGGTAAATACGTTCCACAGAAAAACGCATAAAAAAATCGCACAAAAAAAGACTAGGCACACGTATAAAAATAAAGGATACGTTCCATAATATTTTAAAACAGCATAAAAGTAAATCAATGAGTTACAATATACCGAAAATCGCATAAAAAAGGTTTATTGAATTTCAGAAAAATAATTAGTCTTGCCATATTCTTTTTAAAATATTTGTTCATATTTTTATAAAAACGTTAAAAATCACCAAAAAGTTTATTAAATTTAAGAAAAATATAATCTTAATATATTCCTTCTAAATTTATATATAAAAAATTTACAAAAAAAGTTTTTTTTTTAGATTTTTTTCTTTAGAATTATTGTCGCTGGTTGGAAATCACTTTCATCACCAGAAGAGATAGTCAGCGTATCAGATCTATGTCCTAAAGATAATGATTCTTCACAAGTAAAATTAGCCTCAACTTCGCATGTTGATTTTTTCCCTTTGACAACATAATCAGTGATTAAACTTTGCGATGGCTTTGCTAATTTTGTGTACAATTCCTGATACCCAGAAATGCAATTCTGAAGCTCACGTTGAAACTTGAATGCTTGTTTAGAATTATTATCATTTTCAAGGAAACGGTTTGCCAATTTACCTTCTCGAATTACACTTGCAGTGAGGGTGACTGTCGTTTTCTTGTTCTTCAACGGTATCAAGAGTTATACCTATGATATTTTTGTCATTCATGACAGTATCCGCAAGTACTAATTCGTCTACATCGTTTTCGAAATATGTTTCAAAACTTTCCCCACCAATTTCATGTGCTAAAGAAATTATTTCAGCTAAAACTGTCGACATTTGATAGGTTTCATTGACAATCAACACATTCGGGGCAAATTGCTTTTCAACAAGAATTAAAAGTTTGGGATCTTATTTGAGAGATAGCAAGTGCAACATGATTTAAACAGTGCAAAATAGAAAAACTTTTCTAAATGTCAGTTACTGTCACTGACTCATTATCTAGTTTATCCACTTTATATCGATAAGTGCTCTTAATGTAATATTTTTTGTGGAAAATATGCCTTGATTCAATGGTTAGATGATGCTTGATGTGTTGGGTAGAAGAAATAGTACCTGTACATTAGGATTACCTGAATTGTCCTCGACACTCACCGTGGCAGGAAACGATATATCCGGAGACAAAATTCTCTCTTTTAACATGTCAAAATGGTCTAAAATAGTGATTAAAAAAAAAAGCTATTTGAAATATAAAACGCATAAAAAGAGAACTGAGTGTATAAAAAATTCAGAAATTTATATTTTTATGTAAATATATAGTTTTTAACTTTGAAGAATTTCACGTAAAAATAAAATATTACACTTGATTAATAATGAGAGACTAATTTAGTATTAGAAACGCAGTACGGTATGAAAATAAATGAAGAGAAATCAGAAACTTTACATATACACATGTAGGTGTATGACACCAATTCCTAGACTTCGATTTAGTCTGATTGTTATCCTATTTAGATTTTCTTTTTTCTCGAGAAATGAGCAATTGATCCAAAATTTTCAAGATTCTCGAAAAATTAAAGCATTTGAAAAAATATATGTAATATATAATAGGTATTATATATATCATTGTATATGAAAAATATTTTTACATATTTTATTTACGTCAATATGCATGTATATTATATTATAGTGAATAATTAAAATTATTACACTATTAATTTATTTGTAATTCTAATGTGAGATAATTTAGTAAATCTGACAAAAATATTTTATACATGCTTAATTCACGGTCACTCTTCAACACACGATGTTTTCCCTGATATTTTGCAAAAATTACAATGTTTTATCATATAATTTACATAGCGTTTACTTAAAAACATCTCTTGTTTCAATTATCCGGCGAACAAAGCCTTGATAATATGAATGCAAGGATCGAAGGCTTTTCAAGCCGTCGATCCTTGCATTCATATTTTTTGACTGGCAAATGTTCGAGGAAATCGAAACAAAATGTTTGCTAATCTGCTGTAAAACTTGTATTGTCAAACAATGTATTCAGAGTATCATAAATCCATCTCTTTTTCCACTACCTGCTCTGTATAGAGCTGTGAATTAAGCGGATTAAAAAAACTATTACAATTTACTTTTTGGCAAAAAACTTTTATTTTTTTCTAGAAAAGATAAATTTTTCAAATTTATTTTTCTTGAGGAGTAATTTTATTAGTCTGAAAATCATGAGATGGAATTGCATTCGTATTGAAAGTTATGTAGTACGTTCTATTATTTGATGTATCAAGGTCTTTTGATTTTAGAAGTTTATAGTTGGTAATACAGACTTTCACAATGAATTCATCAAACATGTTTACTACATTAAAACGCCAAGGCTGAAAAATAATCCGAAAGCTGCGCTGCAAACAAAAACAAGTACATATTGATTTCATTGAGCTTTGACGAGCTTTGATACCACGCCACAATGGCATTGTTCGACTACGCCGTTTCACCAGTTGCATTCTCTACGCCAGTTACAAAAGCTCCGGTTTCGTCGGGTAAGTTCCCACTCGAAGCGGACGTAGCCCGCGGGCTCGGAGAGCGGGAAGAGGGACGCTGTAGATAGGTATACTGTGGAGAGAGGGAGTTCCTATTCATTTCTAGTACGCTGGCCGTCGGTGAAAGGCGTCTCGGCGCGAAATATGGAACGGAGCTCAACAACGTAATGAGCTGGAGTCTAAATTTGGACCAGTGCTGTTAATAATCCTAAACCAGTGTTTTCAAGTATGTGATCGAAAATGTCGCGCATCGCGGAATACTATTCTTATCCGGACATACCCTTCTTAGACGATCTATCCAGTGAATCGATAAATAAAAACTTTTCCACCACCATCAATACTAACTCGACAGAAGATCTAACTGGACCGAGGATCAAACCATGCGTTTCGAGGCAAATCACCAGAACCAAATCTATGGATCGATATGGATCAGAACGGAGAGGAATCAAGCGCTCGAAGAGAGCAACCACCTCGATGAAAACGAGGCGAACTTCTTCTTTAAGAACTTGCGATGTGTATGTGACTCAAGACTTTCGCAGACAAAGCACGCGCTTATCCCCGACTATAGAAGTCACAAGATCAGGATCTTTTCTATCGGAAGCTGTTTCTAGAAAGGAAAAACGTAGGAGAAGAATAGTGTTGATCATCATGATTTCGTTTCTAGTGCTAGTCTTCGCTAGTGTCTTGGTCGTGGTGGTCACTCTGACGCACAGTTCGGTCATCAGCATTCACAACGTCACTTCGAAGTATTACACGTTCGCTGCACCGCCGCATCATCCGTTGAGTTAGTATTTTTTGTCTTAATTATCAAATTCAATTGCATACATTTGCATCGCGTTCTAGTTTGAGTCGTTCGTTTTTTTTAGGTCACGAAAATAGGTAGTGCTGGTTTACTTTCATTCTTGCCGTTCGCGTTCGCGTTGTTTTCCTGCTCGTATGGAAAACAGCATTTTGTAATGCTGGTATATTTTAGTATAACAAGAATTCATGTAAAATAGGTCATCATATTATCACGATCTTGTTAAAAAATAATATATAACTACAATCAACGTTAGTTTAAATGCATCATTAACTTTTGACAATAAAGGAAAGATTATTTTCTCTCCTATCTGTATGTCGTGAATATTTCAAGAATTTTACTCATTGTATTGTATATGTATTTGAGAGTTTAATAGCTAAACCTAATCACGATAATGAGTAACTATAATATCATATATAAAAAATATACTGTTCTAACAATTTGCACGTATGACGCAATACATAAATTTTCTGTAATATTGTATAAAGTTTAAAAATGTGATATATTATATAAGTTTGCCTCCATACGTTTTAAATAGGTTTATTGTATTTTATTATCGAATATCAGGCGTCATTTTTTTTATTTAGGAACAATTGTTCATAATAAAAATTTATTACATAACATTTTTTCGCATAACAAAAAATATTATTATCTAAAAACACAACTATCTAAAGATTTCTTCAACAAAAAATATAATCAGAGTCCATTGCCAAATTTAATAGTTTTAACTAGGCAAGTTTCTCAAATACTTCATTAAAATACAAAATATAAAAATCCGTTGCTCTATGAATTAATACTATATAAAAAATAATATTGTGAACGTTATTTTATTTTTAAAATAAATAAGATAATTATTCCTTATTAGAAGAAATATTTTATACACATTATGCATCGTTTTGAGTTAAAAGCATACATAAGCAACATTTTATAAAATAAAATATATTTATTATACACTAGATCTATATTTTAAATATACATTTTCATATTTTATACATGGATGGGGAAAAAAAATTCCACTATAATAAAATTTTCTTATTTAGCAAATTGATTAGTTTATAAATCATAATAAATTAAATCATTCAATCTGAAATAGGCAAATAATTATTAATTCATCCGAGGATATATTTTTCTTCGGAGCTAAGTAATTTCTAATATAGCTTATTATTAATATTTAGTAATAAATATATTGCTTTTCAATGTAAGCTAATCTTACGTCATAGAAAATTAGTTAACATGTCTATTATGGTAGTACTTATTATATTTATTTGATGTTGTCTATACCATTTATTGTTTCCAATATCAACGTTTTATATTTAAAGCCCTCAAATCTCATAAATATTTTTGTAAATTATTTGTGTCATATGTGTTCCCTCAAATCAAAAATTAAGCATTCTATATCGCCGTTCTATATTACCTCCTGAAATATTTTATCAGCATTTCAATGATATATAAGACTTATTTTATTTAATTTCATTATATTGCAAGCCGTATTTATAGTTGATTAAAATAATAAAAAAACACCCTAATAAATATTATTTATTATATCCAAATAAAATCAATCAAGGTTTTTAGAATAATTTATCAAAAATATATCATTCTATATTTGATTGAATACTGTTAACCAAAAATATACGGTTGTTTTTAGCACACCTATTTTTAAACATGCTACAAATATTATTTTCGTATCACACCAAACCCCGATTTCTCGTGATTTAGGGAAGAAGCGCTTATTGAAATCAGATGGTTACATGGTCTATATTTAGAATTATTATCTGAAATAAATCAATCAGAAAAATTGATTTTTTGCTACTGCCAGATCGTATCACTTCCATGATTTTATTTGAGAGTATATATAACGAAATATTGTCTCAGATTCTATGACGCACATAGAGAGGATCAGAAAATCATTAAAAACATCATATGGAATTTCAGCAATAATATTTTTTACACTAACCAAGATAATTATTTTATCTTATCTCAAAATTGGATTCGTCGAATTTGGCGCAATCTTCAAGTGTCCAGTCTCGGTGATGCCGAGCTCATCTTATGTAATATATTTTATAAACCACTATTTGTAATAAAATGGATGAAGTCTTTTGGGTCTTAGGGTCTTCCTACACATTTGTCATTTATATTCTCCCAGTTCTTAATCTGGATTTGTAAATATCATATCATTTGGCGTGAGAATTCCATGTGTTTACTGATATCCAATAAAATGATAGTACATTGTAACTCTTTGCCTTACACAAAAATCAATTCCTTTTGGTTATTATTAGAGTGTTTATATGATTTAATATTAAAAATAAACTGCAACTGAACTTCCGACATACAAATGATATTAAAAACACCAAAAAATATATGGAGGACAAGTCTTCCAATTCATTTTTTTCATTTTTACTACCAATATGGTACGTTTTTTTCGAAGAAATAGTCAAACTCAATCAAAAACTTTGTAGAGAGGAGCTATTCGATTGATTAGTGCGGAAATGTGTATTTTATCAATTTTTGACATTTCTTAACACAAGGATTAATAGAATTAAGAAATAATGGGTTATATACCAAGCTTCGACCAATTTTATTTTGGTATAATTTCAGTTTCATGAAATTCTTTGGAGCTTTATTTTTGTTCAACCACGCTTGCTGTTGTAAATGATCTAATTTTAGTTGCACGTTACAATACATTTCTGTAGCGTAAAAGAAGCGCAAAATAAGTTGATTCTTATTTGTTGTAATGTAGTTTATCAAAATTTTAACTGTGAAGTTATATTAAATATTTGTTTTTTTATTTTTTGTGCGTGGTTTTTATTAACCTAACACCTTCAGTTTGTCAACAAAAACTGAAGAAAAAAGCTCATTACGTTATAAGCAACAAATTTTTGGAACGTCACTTCGAGTTCCTTGCATTTCTAGATACTCGTGTACTTCAATAAAGAGCGTTCAATAATAATCTTAGTATTTTGTGTACATCGTTTTCAAGGGAGGCTAGAACTTCTAGCCTATTTGCCAGTGCATTTGTCTGATAGGGGTGTTCAACTCAGCTCTCTATTCTTCGAAGTATTGCTTCTATGTTAATCATCGATCGTTGTTTCACATTGATCACATTGTTCTTCAGGAAGAGCGTTATTACTTATTGTGACACTTGAACAATTTTCTCTTCCTTTATAGTGAATGTGATGTGGATTGATTTTTTTGGGCTGGCCTTGATTTTTCACTTACTTTTATTCAATTCCAGTTGAAGTATTTTGAAAGCTAAATTTAGGTCAAACAGCTTGCTAATATTGCAGTATCACCATTATACACATATAATTTATAATATACCATTTGTGTATATGAAGTGCAGGATTAGTCATAGCCCAGATCCTTGTAGCTATACTCCATGTAAGACCATAAAGGTGGTTTCTACATTTATATAGATCTCTCGATGTGGGAATACGCGTAGACGTCATATATACAAAATTTGTCATGAATTATTAAAAAAAAATAGTCGGACTTCGGTTGCTCGGATGATTTAACTCGGTATTTGAGCCATTGTAGACTTATGGCGGCCGAGTATCAAAATAATATTTAATTTTCGGAAGTTAATTAACGATCCCACCTGGGCCCTCTGCTCTTGGCGTTATTTATTAATGGCATAAATATGTCAGTTACAAATTAAAATTTTCTTCTGTATGTAGATGATTTAAAATTGCTTAGATTCATTCGATATGTTGCGGATTTTTCCTCTCAACAAAATAATTTAAATTATCTACGGAGATGAGCCTCAGTCAGACTGTGCCATAAAGTGGCATTTTATCAATCCCGTCCGCCATCAGAGTATTCTTACGGTCTCGGTGAGAACGTTTTAGTTAAAGAAACTTCCACTAAAGATCTTGGAATCACTTTTGAATGTTATGACCTTTTAGTTCGCAGCATTCTTGAATCAGAATCAATAATTTGAAATCCACGAGTAATTAAATAATAATTAATAATCTTAATCTAAAAATGTTTTTAAGATTTTAACTTTGTAAGAGGATATTTGGCTATTATCCTTTCTGGTATCCCAGTGCCTATATTTTAGATGGTGTGTTTGTGAGCTATTCTGTGTACTTACTCAATCCACTTTAAAATTATATGAATTTGTAAAAAAATGTAACAATTATATTGGTAATATTCCATATATTAATCTCATTAATTTTTATAATAAAAATAAATCACTAGTAGTCGAGTAGCGATAACAAATTCCAACATGTTATATAACTGTGGTGAGCAATACCAGGTTTGATTAAATCTAATAAAAACATTATAACCCATTAAGAATTATCTTTAATAAAAGCTATAACTCTTTTATTTTTTACATACATCGCAACATCACGACTTCCGGCATATTATTTGATCAATCCCCATCGAGTTTGATTTATATGTTGTTATTATTATTTTTCACGATTCACGGACAGTTTTATTGTAAAAATGATATATGCCCAGTGTGCAATTAATCAGTCGAATAACAAATACATACACGAAACCGCATAAAGAGCTTAATGGCTTTTTGCTAAACGCAAACATCAAAAGCTCCACGCTGGCTGCTGAGGTCACGTAGCTTTTCATAAAACAATTCACATTTTAGCACTAAACCACCGTAACGCGCCGGTGTACACTGCTTGAGATAATTTTTGTACAATACCGAAATAAATTAATTGAAATTACAAAAAGCATCTGAGGCGCGCACTAATAAATAATCCTCAGAGTTTGTTTTGGTTCAGAATGGCTTCCTCAATTAAAATACGCATTTGTGTACGCAAGCATCGATGAGCGATTTACTTATAATTGCTAGATTATTCTCGAACGAGTAAACTCGCTCTGAGTATTTTACGCATTTTCTGCTGAATTTGCGTGTTTTTTGGTTAAGAGTTTGTGTATTTTAAAACTTTTTAATTAATAATATATTTTAATATGCATTACCTAGGGCGTGCCCGTCCAAGTGTGAATTGGAGTTAATTGTGGACTTAATAACTTCGTTTATAAAGTTTCATCAAACTTAAGTAATAAATTCGTTGGTATTTTTTGCGAACGACGATAATATTTTTTTATATAAATCTGTTTGTAATGTCTAGAATGTCATATTTTCTTATATTCAATATAAAAATGTTTATTTTTTATTGCAATATTGCTTAATTATAAACAATTATTGTGCAAAGTTTTTGAGTCGGTCCACGTATATTTTGTATATTTATTGTTATAAATATATACGTCCGAAGAATCCAATCGTTTCCGAAGGTAGGGTTGAACGTCAGAACTGGACCAGGGTTGACGTTGAATTTGAAGAGGGAAGCGACTGCTTTTTTTATCATCTCCGTCTCGATGGTCTATGTTGTTCCGCTTGTCGGAAATGTCTTTTATAAAGTTGGTCTGCGTAGTGGAGATTTTTCGCTTGCCAACTTTTCGTTGCGATGGCTAATTACAAGATTGGAAACGTAAACAGAATTGTTGCGTTCTTACTGCAACTTTTGCGTGACTGTTAAAGTTTTAAGCAAATTGCTATGTGTCAACCAGGAAACAAACCATTTCACTTTCACTTATGACCACACGCATTGTCAAACAAAGGCCTCTGGGTCTTAAAGACTAGTGACATTGGTTTATGGCGCCTTCAACGTGTTACTTGCAAAAAGTTGCTGTCTCGCGGTCTAAATAAAAGCTTTATTCCTGCTGATTTCGGTAAAAAATCAATTTCAATAGAAATCTTATACAATACAATATTTATAACTTTGTTCTAATTAATAGATAAAACCTTAAAATATTAACTAATGGAAGATCCCCTCTTTATAAGATTTTTTATTGGCCAATCGCCAAGTCTTCAATAATACATTATAGATCTTATTTGGTATTGCTTACTTGTTGTAAACTAACCTTTTTAGCCTGATATACGCAAGCTCAATGCGTTACAACGTTGTAAGTCTATACCAACTGGGTAAGTCAATCAGACATATTGCATACTTGCAAATAAGTATTAATAACACGACTTTTTAGTCAAGAAATTGATGGTATCTATATAATTAATTATAAGTTATCATGTGGCAACACTTTGTAGCTAGGTCCGTTTATAATAATAGTACATTTTCATAAATAATATTTCGAGTTACTGCCGTGGCTGGAACCTGTAGCCTTTGGGTTACAAGTCAAAACCATACCTTAAGATTAATATCTTGGATCAGAAGTCATCAATATGTTTATATCTACCACCCACTTTTGTATATATCTTATGGTAAAAATTCTTTCCGTCCACCAACGTCGCAGTAACTCAATTTAGTACAAATGTAAAATATATTTTAGAAGGTGGAAGATTTGTAAAAACTATTTACTTAAATTTATCTTTTTATTAATACATATATAATCAAACATACGAAGATGTTAAATAGTAATGTTTTGATTTTTTGAGGAAAAAGCAAAATTTAAATGAGCAATATATAAAATAATAGTTCTATAAAAAGTCAGCATTAAATAAATGTATATATATGTGTAATAATAGTGTGCATTAAAACGCGTGATTTTGTACATTAAAATATATAAACTGTGCATTAGGACGGGCTTACGTATGTCAGGTTACAACGGAAGATTTATTAAAATAAATAAATTAGCGTTGGTGTAAACTGAAGCTAAGCAGCATTGTGCCTGATCAGTACTTGGATGGGGGACCGGTTATTGACACACCGGCTGTCATTGGCCACAATGCGACAAGTAATTAAAGCATTAAATAGTTTTGTTGCATAGAGTTAGTCATGGGGTGTTCACTGTTCTGAGCACTGCTCACTGATACCGCTCGCTCGTATCTTATCCGTTCAACAGTTAAATAAAAAACTTGTTATGGTTAACTTGTCGCTTTATGGCCAACGCCATCCAGTGTCACCAAGTTTTAGTGCACACTACAAAATTTTGATCAATCTAATATATTTTATTAGACATATAGATATATTATTATTATTTTAATGCACAAAAAATTCGTTTTATGGAACAAAGTATTTATTTAAATGCACGTATATATTAAGATAATTACCTGTTAAATCGCACCCAATTTGAATCGCCCACCGTGGAGACTTGAATCGCTCATTAGTGAGCGGTAAAGACCAAGTTGACGAACACAACCTTGGATGTATGTATTTATTTCCCTGGTAGTTACGTAGATTATCACATCTCATTCACTATTTCGAATCCGCGATTTAAAACTAAATGAACTCGTTTCTTCCGAAACTAAAACTCAGCAATAGATTTAGTTACGGTTTCAGCTCAAAATGAAAAGTATTGTTTGATTTTATTTTTAAAAAGCAAAGTTAAAAACAGTCAACAAAAGTAATGATAAAATTCTGATTTTTATTTATCTGTATTTATTATAACTTTGCAGTACAATTTTCAAAACGAGAATTTACAAGTGAAACTTTAAAAATACAGTTTTGATAGTACATTTCTACATAAAGTAAAATGACCATTACAAATTACACGTCTAATATTGCTCCCAGGAACCAAATTATTTTGTAATTGGTGTAATTAATTAAAGGCACTATATTGTATATATAGCAGGTATCTCAAAATAACTTTAACGTTAAGAATTTAATTATTTTTTCAAGGTTTAATAGTATTTTATTTTGCTTGTTTATTTTTAAAAAAGAAGCTTGTAAAACATATAATAGAAACGTATGATTTTCAAGCGTGTAAAACATTAGTGCTTTATTGTTAGCACCTAGAAAATATACATGAGTTATTATCATCAAAGAAGTTCTCCTTGAAAACAAACGATATTGTCCTTAGTTCCCCGTTTCCAGAAACAAGGATCTCCTACGAAGTAAATGAACAATATATTTTTACTGCATAGTTAGTGAAATTATATTTTTACTATTAAAAATATAATTACACTTAAAAATACACATTCACTATAACGTATAAAAGATTGAGGCAACACGTTTCTATGTACCGTGCATAATTACAATGTATACAAAAATAATGTGGTTTTAAAAAATGCTACATAGAAATGCTGGAATATAAAAAAATTTGATGACATCAGATAATATCCTCTTGTGTGATGTTTAATTTATTAAAAACACTCCGATTAAATTTATCTGACTTCACATAACCAATTTTCCATATATTGAAAATTAGCATTTAGTATATCGTCGATATAATAATTGACTCAGGCAACTGAAAACTATAACTTAATTTCTCATACTAAATACACATTCCTCTTGAAAAACAGAAGGCATTCAATATTACACGTTGAGCTGAAAGAAAAACGAGATAAAATTTATTCGAATTCGTTGCTGACCCCTACATTCATAATATTCCACTTCAAGCTTTATTGTGAATCGAACAATGAGTTTTTATGATGAGCTGAGCTGCAATCTGTGCTGAAATATTTTACCTTGTATTAAATAATAAAATATTCCTCTCACCGTATTTTAGCTTGACAGCAATTTTTTGATAAATATTTGAATTCGAATGATTATGCAACAATTCATAGAATAAAAATCCATTATATAATATATACAGCTAGATATTTATTTTTTGTGATAAAACGTCATAATCGCGTTAATATTATTGTGATGTAACACCGTGAGGCAAAAATAAATTATTTAAAAAAAAGCATAATAGTGATATGAACCAATTTTTTAATTGTAAATATTATGTTTTCCCATGAAAGACGTTCGCCCAATACGTTACATAAGATAATCAACATCTACGATTATATATTTTTAGAAATTGTGATTGGAACAAGACTTTTGTAGTGAATAATTATATTTTTTATTTACTTCACGAGAGCTGTTGTTTCCTTTATTTAATTTTTTTTGTATTCTTTTTTTGTATAATTTCAAACTGAAACGCAATAGAGCGCATGCCACGAGAAATATCAATTTGTGATTTGGTGAGTGTACTGTTAGTCAGAGAACTGTGAGAAGTTGGTTCGAAAAAATTCTCAAAGGCGATAATAATCTTGAATAAAATACTAATCTAAACTAATAACTATTACTATTTCAAATTTATTAGATACTGACAATAAAACTGAAATTTGTCAATAATAATTAGAAGTCTTTGATTTATTTCCGCATTTAAATGTACAAAATACAGATATTATTTTTGCTATTATTAGTACGTCAGAAGCGGGCTCCGAATGAAAGTGTCATTTTAGGAGCTGTGTATTTTTTATACATTTGGTAAGCCTTGGGCAGGTTTAGTGCTCGCTCGCTTTTCGCTGCGACTACCAATTACGAGGACTAATAGTTTGATTCCTTATTATCTGCCTGTATCATACTGGAATCATGTTTGTAATGCCTAGCCGTTGATCTTTGAACTATATCATATTTGCGTTAACACAGTCAGTTCGAGAGCTATCCATTTCACCACTATTCATAATTGAGAAAGAAATGGCAATTTTTGGTTTACGCCCCCTACTATTAATTAACTTTAAATTACGATACGGATATACTTATCATTATTCTTGTTTATATTTAGAGCAAATTTATATAAATTAAAATCATTTTTTTATATTTATCAATCAAGAGGAGTAAAGATAAATATATCGAACATATATCCGTATCGTGTGCTAATAGTAAACCCAAACTTGCCATCTCTTTCTCAATTATGAATAATGATGAAATGGATAGCTCCCGAGCTGACTGTATTAATAGGGTATAGTTGCGATTCGGTAATCTACTAATTGTCATTTCAAATCGCAATGTGCAGTCCTTTGTCGATATAAACAATAGCACGTGCAAGGTCGTTAATACCGTTATAATGCATTTAGCGAATCCCTCGTGATTTATTACCGACTGTGACCTAACAACTTGCCTGCATGGCGTTAAAATTAATAAAATTTGTCTACGGTGCTTTAAACGCGTAAGAAGTTTTTTCTTGTATATGTATTTAGTATGATGATATGGTTTTTAATTAATTTTTGGCATATTTGAAAACGATATTTGTTCTTTCGGCTTTTTTTGTATATTTCGGAATACAAAGAAAAGCAGGTGTAGCGTAAAACCTTTTGCTTCGTTTCTAAGATATGGAAAAAATATTATTAACAAAATGAGTTAGCCTTATTACTTCTTAATTAAGTGATAATTACATTCTTTGTACATAACGATGTAGGATTTTATACTTTTTATATAATTAATATTTTTGCGTTTTTTACAGTTCGCCAAGAAAACGAAAGGATGATACATGATTCGTTGAATATCGGCTTGGCGAATAACTCTCAGCCAACAGCAGCTCAAAGGATTGGTATCGGTCTTCGCTGATCAACTTTAATCGAAGAAAACTTTCAACTATATTGAAACACAATGTCGAGAACGTAAATACGAGTATCGACCATAAAAAACAACAAATAAAATATAATGAAAACACCCCACGCAAAAGCAATTAATTTAGTTTATCCCAAATGGTGATCGATCCGTAGCAGTTGCTCGTTTTGTATTTAGTTTTGAGAAAGCTTTTCATGCTTGACTACAAACCGTTTTGTAGCAATTGAAGGAGTTCTCAAATTGAGAAGTTTTTGTGGTCCATTATAAATTTCCTTGTTTATATCAATGTTATGTATATTATCAATAGTGTTATTAATATATGCGGTTAATAAAAGTTAAAATATATATATACATATTTACACAATAATCGTGTTAAATTAAGAAAATTGTGATAAATTTATATTCGTGTTAACGTTTAACCTCTATGATACATTTATTGTTTCTTCACAAATAAAAGTTGTTATTCCGTGAATATATCAAAAATAAAGAATAAACAATATCAGTTAGACATATATAAAAAATAGTGAGCCATTATCTTAAGTTTATTTATTTATTAGAATTAAAAAATCGTATTTATCAAAGCATTATATATCGTTTTATCCCTCTTGACGTTACAGCCGGGACGCCATTAGTGATATTTTTGGGGTGTAACGACGAAATGGAATTAAATTAATATTGATTAATATGTATTTTACATGCCTTTTTATTTTGTGATAATAATTATTGATAGATATTACGAATATTTTTGCGCAAAGTTATCTAACTTAGAATGAATATAAATGTATAAATATATAATATAAACCCAATGTTTTGGAACTAAAGAGCATATCTTTACATCTGTATAATTTTGTCAAAATTTACCTCCTAATTACTACTATAATTTGTAATAAGAGTAAACAGCAACATAAATAAATATCTTTTGCCTGAACATAAACATAAAATTCTATGTTTTAATACTTCTAATAATATATTAGATCCGTCCATAAATTTGTTCAAATAAAAAACATGATGTTAATACACAAATTTATGGACTGACTTAAGTAATTAACTTTTGATTGAAGAAGGAATCTAAATATAAAAAAATAACAAAATAAATCTAACAATATTATTGTAACATACATTGTGTTAATGACACATTTCATTCCTAATCCAAACTTTAACTTATTTTTAAGTATTTATAACAAAAATGAGAAAAATTTAGGCATCCAAATTTTACCTCTGATTTATTTTTGTTCAATTTTAACAACTTCTTTCTACAACTCATTCTTAAAATGAATATAAACACTATTCCAAATTTATTCTAAAAGGCCCAACCAAATTGTTATTATGGACGATCAAAAAATGTGATTTTTTATAATTACAAAAATAATAATTCACTTATATAAATGTAATTTTTTAGATTTAATAAATATTTATAAGTGTTATATGTGTTAGTATATTGTAAAGAAAACACATTATATTATTACATATATACATACGTACCGGTAGCGTGCCGTCCACACATGCGGTAGATTCAAAAAGTCAACCGCATGTACGGTGGATGGCGAGCGACTCAGCCGACACGTGCTCGTGTTTAGTCAATCAATCGTGCATGCGGTTGACGTTTTGAATCTACCGCATATATGGACGGCACACCACTGATACATACATATGTATATAAGTACATTAAATCGCATTGTATCATACATATGTATAAATACATAAAAAAATATATGAATTAATAAATTTGTTATTGTTGTTTAATGAATTATTATAACTATTATTTTGTCCAATTTGTGCAATATAATGAAATAAAATATTATAAATCATAATAATTTTATTTATATATTCCAGTAAAATTTGAGTTTTAAATATTTAAAAAAAATCCATAAACATAGTATTAAGAATGCAACACATTTTAAAATTTATAAATAATTTATTATAAAATAAGAATACATAACATATATAAAATGTAAATAAATATTATTAGAAATATGTCAACATGTTAAATTTGATCACATAATTTTTAACAAGTTACATTTTTCTGAGATTATAAAGCTTTATTACAATAACAAATAATTTAAAATTTCATATAAAAAAATCTAGAACAATGGCGTGTAGACTAGAAGGTGAGTAAACTTTCAAATACTGTATCGTTACCATCTTGCGTCAAGAGATGTAAGGAATAAAAAAATAGGTTAAAACATTAGTTGATGCATAACAGTAAAAATATACATTTTTTCGACAAGAACGCCGGCAAACTACTTTTGCCGACAGCCCTCATTGTTCAGCTAAAAACTTCACCAATAAAACGATCTTAATAGATGTACTTTTAATCTAACAGATCATACAATTAGTAATTATAATTATTTTTTATATTTATATATTTTTAGTTTATTAAGGTCCTTTTCCCAATTTCGTAGTAGATAACAGAACTAATTTTATAAACCGTATTCTGCATATTATTTTTATGTTGTTTAAAATACAACAACATATTAAATATACATACAAATAAAATAAAACAATCAACCAATTTTTATTCTTTTTTTGTCTTCCGATTTCTCATACAGAACACACTCCAGCTCGAAACTGACACACTTTTCGTAAAAAAATTCAGATGTGAGATTATTCCGGTTCAGGAGATTCTTTAGGATCCTCAGATGTACTATTTATCGATAGCCTCCCCTCGTTTCTTTGCAAGTAAAGCTCGCCGTTGAAATCCAAACTAGCCTGTAATTGTTTAAAGAAAGAAAATTACTTTTAAAAATCACTACTTAAAATATACATTATAGAATATAGACATTTCACATACCTGTTATTGCGAAATAAACGTGAGGCATTATTATCATTAGTGGAAAATTAATCAGAAATTCATGTTAGATGTGCATTCCGTATAAAATAATTCATCACAATTGAAGCAGTTAGGGTATAGATTTGATGAAGTGCAGAAAGCGTGAGCGTTAGTAAACAGGAATTCTATTTTTAAAAATGAATAATGATAATAAACAACACTAGTCTCTTTTGTGATTCTTTTGCGAAGGGCTATCTTTAACATCATAATGAATTTCATCGGTAAAACGTTTTGCATAATGCTGAAAATGAATTTACACATTTGAATAGTTTAACTTTATTTTTATTTAAAAAATAACATTTCAAAACATAACAATGTTCAAATGTATTAGAAATAAAAAAATTAACAGTACGCATTGCTTAACATTATGCATAACAAAATAATAAAAACAAAACTTAATATTTCTCAACTATCACAAATATTTTACTTACATTACAATCGCCGTTATTATAGTGATCATTGACTACCTTTTTGGATTGAAATTGACTTTTTGGCATACTTGTACTAACATGAATGAGCAAGTATGGAAAAGGTCAACTTCTGAAGTATAGGGCTGATACTGAGAAAACCAATGTAAAACATCATTTAGTACCAAATTAATGCTTTAAATTGTAAAGAAAAACTAATCATTTCACTTTATGATTTCTCACATAACAAGATTATTCGAGGTTGAGAAAAGTGATTCTTCTACATGGAAAATATACATTACAGAGTCAATGTCTTCTCAATGATTTTCATTTAGTATGTAATACTTAATTTTGCATATTCCTTAGTATTTACTTTATATTTTTCAACATGCTATTTTTAGTATAGTATATTTTACAGAAAAATATCAGTTGGTCAATGACTTTTTTCTAAACAACAATGATATTAATAATTGTTTGTTAACATTTAAGTCTGACGTCAAGATACATGGGAGCATGCTTGAATTTATTTATTTGTAATAAAGGAAGAAATGACAGTTAAAACATATGAAACATGTTACAATCCTTAGTGCGATTTTAAAATCACATTTTAATACAGTATTAAACATTTGGATTGCACCGTTTACTTTAATCTCAATGTAACAAAAAGATACATTATAATCTCATAACATCACATCACAACATAAAATTATACGAGTATTAGGTTTTATTATTCATACCTTGATTATTATTACAATCAAGAGTTTTAAGGAACATCTTTGGTTAAAACTCAAATATTCAAAATAAAATAAAAAACAAGAAAATAAAGGAACAAAAATTGTTAATAACTAGCATAAAGATAGGAACAAAAAGTAAAATACCGATCTTATTATTATCATAAAATAATAAATAAAAAAACAGATCTTTAACAAAATATAAAAGCAAACAATATAGCTTAGTAAGTTAGAAAGTCCAATGGAATCCGTCCCACCCGGGCTTTAGTACAATAAGGATACATAACGTTGAAATAAAAATCGTCAGATGGATGTTTTAGCGAAAGGTTACTAATGGGACTATACGTAATTACCTTTCTAGATATTTCACTCGGTAAGTTTATGTTCGGCTGTTGCTTGCTGAGAGGAGATAGTGCATAATGAAATAGCATATCACGTGTGTATGAAAGTTTGCACTTTGATCTCTCAGCTGTAAGTATAAATAAATAAAAATTACGACAATGTATCAACATTAAGAAACAGTACAAAAAAACAAAAATCACAAACTTTCAATTGCATCCGAATAGCTTGATCCGATCGAGAATCGAGATCTGCGTAGTGTATCTACGTTATTTTCATCTAAAATTATAAAAAGCATTTGTATTACCTTTAAAACAGCAGATTTGTTAAGCAAGCTAATAAATAAATATATAATGTATTTACCTGAAGAATTTTTAATGAACACATCATCATCTGTCGGTGAAGACAAACCGTTAATTTTAGTATCGTTCCCGTTGCTATTTAATTCTTGTCCACTCAAGGTGATACCCGAAGAATCCAACGAATGCCGTTGGCCATAATGGAATACTTCTCCATATTCTGCGACAGGCGTTTCAAACTGATTATTTTCAAAATACTCATCAAGAACCAGTTTTGCAGTCTATTAAAAAATATAAGATACAAATATAATTTTTGAAAAAAGCAAAATATGCGAATAATAACAAGACACTCACATTGACAATGTTCAGATTATCTCCAGTGATCTTTATGGAATGAGGGCCTATAGTCACTGTATAACGGAATTCACCCAAAGTGGCATCGTTGGTTGAGAAGCTATGTAACAATGGTCGATTATGAGAGTGCATAACCGGTTTACCGCTTTCTTCTGATGCGGACGAATTCAAAGAGCTCGTAGAATCTCCTAGATTAGCTGGGGAGTCATCTAACCTCACTGGGGATGCATTGCGTCTTATCGTGTCACCGATAAGGTGTTTGGCATGACTAAAATTTAGTTTCGAGTAAAAACCTATTTGTTGAATTCCAAAATAAAAAAATTATACATACTTGACATTTTCTTCGTTTGGTCCAGTTATTTGAACAAGTCTTTCTTTAGCACCAGGACTGACTGAAAATGTATTTCTTGTACAATAATAACTCATTGTAGATAATTATGTTAATTTCAATTAAATGTGCAATTATAAAAATTAAATTGGGTGCAAAATAGCAATTAGATAATAAATTACTAATGAATAAACTTAGTGATGATATATTTATTTTTTTGTTACTGATATTATGTTTAGGCTTCCTTCGCGCATTACGTAATAAATAAAACGACACATATTCACATTACGTAAAGCAAGAAAGGCGACGCAAATTCTGTTAGATACATTTGATTATATTTTGGTGTAAGCAGGTAAAAATAAATTAATTAAGAGGGAGGAGTTACAACACGTACGTTATCGAGTCATTGACAAGCATTATATTACGTCAAAATTAAATATTAAAAAAGGAAAAATGTTTGCTCCGCTATTAGATTATAGATGATTGTCGAAAGAAACTTGAATAGAACAAAACGATGCAGCTAGACAAAAAAAGAAAATGCAAACATCATACACCATATTCTTGGCGCCTACCTCGTTGAAAAGATATTATCGTGTCACTGAGTTCTTCGATCATATGTACTCGACGTCCCTTTATACCCATAACTGTAAGACAAAATCTTTATTATTTTAATTGAGTGAGGACTTTAATGAAATTCCACCGTACTGGTTATAGAGTTGATCAAACAACTAAAGATTGTGTACATTTAATTTGATGTACCTAGTAAATAAAACACATATAAGGGTATATATTGTAATATAGTGATATTTCAATGCATGTCTATATTATCCGGTGAATGGTCACTTACTACAGCCTCGAGTCAGTAAAAAAATATAATTTTACATACTACAGTTATTGTATGTAAAGAAATCATTTCCACCTCGGTTGATAATTTCTACGTAAATTATACGTTTTGACCTAATAATTTTAAAATATACCTTTTCCAGAATCAGCGTTTCGAATAACAACCTCGTCCTTTGAATAGTTCTTTCCTGGTATCTTGGTCGGCTTTATAAACTTTCCCGAAGTTTTAAGAATCTCACCAGGACCAAGTATTAATGGAGCCTGTAGTTCCGGTGCAGGCAAAGGTATCGAAGGAATAACAATATCTCCCAGAATGAGAGTATCGGCGGCAGCGACCGGCGTGGACTAACAATACGATAATTACATACTGATTAATTATATAATTATTTTTCAATTTTTATTCAATACCACTAAACTCACCTCAGCATGAGTGACCCGCTGCTTGTAATAATGACTCATATGATCAGTTTCTTGCCATTGTTCGGCTCTAAGTTCTATGAGCTCCAACAAGTGAATTCGAACCCTTTTATCAAGACCGTCGTCTTGCGAGCTGTTTCTGAATATCACGAAGAAACGGTCAAGTAGATCTTTATATATCGGCTCCAGTTGAGCGCCGTGCAACTTTAGATGCTGATACATCAGCGCTACCTTCGATTGGAGGCATCTATCGTTTTTTCCTTGTGTCAATTCACAAGCCACAGTCTCAGTCAAGACTATCAAATCGTCAACTGAAAAATAAATAAAAAAGCAGGCGATAAAATTATGAAATATTATTAATTAATTAAAATATTTTTAAGCAAGTTGGCTGTTTGTTTATTAATGAGGTCAGATTGGATTATCAAATACAGTGCAATTGTGGTAATACTCCCCCCCTCGCTCGCTAGTCAATGCATGACCTCAAGCTGTTGCACATATCTTTACTTTAATGTGAACAGGCGAGCCCTGAAATCAGGATGGACGAACTTATTCAGCCCAGATAGATGATGCAGTTTGACATTGACACTATGAAAAATCGTATTTCTATTGAGTCATCGCAAGACAAACAACAAACAACAGGAGTTCAACAGTTCTAATGTCTAACTTTAATTATCGGCTAATTATCATGTAAACCTATTTTGTGCAATAAATATTATACACAACAAAACTTTCATCTCATTTTGAGTCAACACACATGTATCATTGCATAGAATATTATCCCCTATATCAATTTTTATCTCATAAACAAAATTAAATGCATAAAACGTAATACATTCTGATGCTATACATATATAAGAAACGAGTTTGATGCATTATTTACATATCTCATTGGCAAATTTACGAGAATTTGTAAGCATAAATATGTACAGGTTCAATCCGGCTGGCGCATGACTGTTGTCAAAAAAATTAAATCGGCGAGCTGCTTCTTAATTTATTTGAACAGTCATTTAAATAGAGTTGTTTAAAATCGTGAGAAAATTAAATATTATTCTGTAAACACAGATTGAATATGTTAAAATAAGTCAACGTATCGTTTTTATACATATTAACATACTCAATTTTTCATCAGTCTCAGCTGGTTGATAAATATTTGGTATATGTATATATATGTACAAGTTACGATGGTCTATTTATATGCTTATCGAAACTTTGATGAAACAATTCTTTGTGGAATATAAATAAATCTTAACTAATAGCTGACTGGTAAAGCAGCATATACCCTCCCCATACTATTCTTAAAATCTACTTTAATTATAATCAGCAAAATTTATAAGCTGCTTTATTAGACAAAAAATGACTTCTTTAAAATTTGAGACTTGAAAAACATTCCTAAGCACATAATTTCTTGACTTGATGTATTGATTCAATTCAGCTATCAATTTACATAATTAATTTGTCGATAAATGCATTTGTACATGACTACCCTAAATCAGCGCAATTCGTGCACACTTCAAAAAGAGCCAGAGCAAAGTGCACATACATGCATAGATGTTACTAGATAATTTCACTCAGTACTTAGTAGTTAAACTCTTAAATAAATAAAAAAAATGTCTTGTCATAAGATAGTTTCACTTTGCACACAAATTATATAGACCCGAGAAAACGTCAAAAACAAACAAGGCAATAAAAACATCGCCAGTGGCTTCGAAAAGAAAGCTGCAGTACATATGGTTTTAGATTTGGTCACATAAAATTCCGACTTCCCCGAATAAATTCAAGTAAAAATGGTAATTTTTTGACGAAAAATCATTCTTGAAATAAATTCTTATCTGCGACACTGCAAGAACTTGTGTGAAATATTTATAGAAAAAACCCTTAAGATAAACATTATATTGAAATATTCTTTTGTAAAAAAATGCACAAGAGCAGTACGCTTCATTTATGAAATTCAGTTTGCAGCCTGCCCTTCATTTAAAAATATATTAAATATATTATATATTTTTATTATAATTATATTTAAATATTATATATTTAAACCCTTTCACTGCTGCTGATATTTTTGTGAGCCATTTTGAAATTTGTTAATATGTGGGGAGTACCTATTCATGGCATATTTAAAAAAATATTATGGTTTAATAATTTCAACTGATTTACATCCTTAAATTATACTAAATAACCATATTATTATGCTCAAAGGTTTAATGACTTCTATAGAAGCCTAGTGAAAGGGTTAATAGAAGCATGCGGGGGTGTCAAATTAGTGTAAATTATAGACTTAGAGTTAAATCATTGCGTGAGATCAAAAAATATGCAGTTTAATTATGAGTGTCATGTTGAGCCTATTAACGAACCAAAATAAAAATGCAAGATTGAAATTATTTTATATTACAATAAATATTTTGAATTTGTTTATAATATATATAGAATTTAAGAGAGATGCCTAAGACTGAACTTTTTAATAATTACAAGGACTTGGAAAATATTTTACACGCGCGTTCTTCAGTGTATTTTTAGTTTAAAACTTAGCATATGGTGAGTTTAGAATTAATTTTTTTATTAAATTATATTAGATAGTTTAGAAGTTATGACGAGACGAGATATTGTCTTTTTTGATATTTTTTTTTTATAAATAATGTTTTCACGTAGAAATGAGCTAGATTGGGGTTTTCTCTTAATGTGAACCCTGGTGTAGCTACTGTCTGAAAACTAGAGTTGAACCTGACATATGAGAGCATCGCGTATTTATAGCAATTACACAATAACAATAATGGAGAAACTAAATTATAATTGATAGTAGTCACCAGTACTGATCTTCAAATCGACTACAGAGTTCCTGGTCTGTATAGTGACATTATTCGCCTTCAGAGGCCGAGGAACTTCCAACTTCTTCAGAGTGCGAGTCATTTTCGCTGGGGTCGACGTCATGGCTTCCTCCAGCCTTGGCTGAAAACAAAAGAAATAAAAAATGATTTATTGAATGGAAGGAATTGTCATTTGTTTGTTTTTTCTATTATTTCAATATGTTCGTAGGCACATCCTTGCATTTTAATAAAAACGCATGTGTTTATGCACTTTACAAATCGTTGATGCGTAAATGCGAGTATGGCGAGTGCAATAGGTGGAGGTTGAAAAAAGTGACAAACGTCGCACAAAGAATGCGGTCGCGGAAGGACACATGAGAAGGCGCAGGAGCACGGGGGCGCCTCGGGGCTTCGCCCGGGGTCCGCGTAAACGTCGCGAGGGGCGTCACGTCACCTGTCGCCGCCGCCTTTGCCACCGACCAATAACACCGAGCCTAGTTCTGCTACTGCCACTCGGTCACTCGACACGCCGCGTTCGCGAACGCACACCTTTCACAAAATTTATTGTTACTATTTTGTTTTTTATTCCATTGATATTTTTAAATATGGAAAATATCAATATAAAAATATTTATATTATCAATTTAATTCAAATCAAATAAAAATTTCAACTTCAATTAAATTTACACGTTTCTTTATTTAAATAAGTTAACACAAAATACACCCACAACTTTTTTAATTAAAGTAAGGGCATTTATAAAATTATCATAATATGATTTAAATCAATTTAATTGGAATTAATTATATTAAACCATTGTGTAGGGGAATACGAAATGTAGACATTTAAGGGGACCCACTATAGCGGTCTACTGTCCAGCTATAACAAATCCGCCGACTACAATTTTTTTAAAACGTAAGCTGTCACTCGATTCTCTAAAAATGTATATAAAATATTTGTAATTTTCTATAACAAAAAATATTTATTATTTTAATTTGTGTTTAAGATCAATGTTACGATAATGAAAATAAAAAATATTTATTATAATAAAAAATATTTTTTGCTTTTATAAAAATGCTTTTAATTTAGTAGCGGTTCTATGTGAAAATGGAGTTGTAAAATTTTCTTTAGATATTATTATATATTGGTGTTGCAGTTCCCTTAAAAATAAGTCGGAGATTTTCACATGCGTCCTTGATCCTTGATCAATTAAACACATCTTAATAATTATATTTTCTCTTTCTAATTGTTTTACTTACCCCCTACGTCCGTATATCGCGAAAGTCAGTATTTTAAGACCGGATGAAAGTTTCTTGCTCGGGTGAGTATAAGTATAACCATTTCAGCAAAACATGGTATTGTTAGGAATGACATTATAATATAGGCGAGAGTGTAGGTTGATGTTTTTATTTAGAAGTTAAATCGATACAAAATCGCTCGTGGACTGGTTTACGAAGCTAAGACTCGCGGACGGTCTTGACTCCGGACTCCTCCTGGACGTGGATGGGTTCTTGAAGAGGGAGAGGTCTTCCCATTCTGAAGTTCTTGATGGGACGAGAGAGATTCCTCCCTTTCAGAAGTTCTTGATGAGAAGAGAGAGATTCCTCCCTAGTTGGAATCCCAACGTGAAGTGAAGTGTAGAGGGAGAGTTCCTCCCGGCTTGGATTCCCAAGAAAGAGTGATGTACGCCGGCCGTGACCCTCCTTATATAGTAGTCGAGTCGCGTGCCGGATGCACTTGGTTGGTGGGGGAAAACCCTTCTGCGATTGGGTGTGGGAAGCTCGTCCCTGATTGGTCCATTTTGCATGGGGATATGAATTGAAACGTGGCGCTTCGAAGTACGATTATAACAGTATGTATTGCATGTCCTAAATAAATCAAAACAACCTTTTTGAATTTTGACCAATAGGAGAGCGCAAAAAACAATTATTTCTTTTCAGAAGTAAAAAATCGTGTCGGCGCCGTTGCAGTGAGAACGCTCGGTAACGAGCGTTCCCACTGTGTCGGCGACGGCTGAGAAGTGATAATTGTTTTTGCGCCTTCTTATTGACCTATATTCAGTTTAAATACACTTTAACCAATTCTGTCATATCAGAAGTCCGTAGTAAAATCGGTAAAGATAGCTATTTTTAATATATAGTGTAATATCGAAGTGCAGACAAACTATGGAGCAATATGAGAGATGCGACATCTTATTTCTCCCCGAGAGTTGAGTTGGTTGTTTGTATTTAACTTGATTTGACCTAATGAAAGTTCTAAAATTGTAATTAATTTTGGAGCTTTCATTAGGTCAAATTGGGTTTGATTAGCTCGCGTAGGTTAGGTTTGAGTTTGGAAGCAAATGGACGTTTCGAAACTGTCAAATTGAGTTTCATAGTTATTTTAGAGCAGCATATAATTTCACTAGCGCCTATCAGTTAAATTATATTTTCGCTAGTAGAAATATATTTCTACTGATGAAAATGTATTTGGAATTCACTAGTGAAAATATTACTTCACCGAAAAATACACATTCACTGTAACATTTATACATCGCATTTAAATAAATAATGATAAGTATGTAAATGTACGTATATGTTACTACGTATGAAAAGTTGAAATAATATAATTTTACTAGCACCTGCCAGATAAATTATATTTTCACTGGTAAAAATATATATCTACTGGTGAAAATATATTCCAATATGATTTTACTAAAGTCGAGATAGATTTGACTGTTTTTTAGATTTTCTTTGAGTTTAGAATCAGGGACGTCATTTCAGCTTTTCAGGACGTTATTTCAAATTCAGGCAAAAGCTGGCCAGTCAGTGGTCGTTCTTTTTAATATTTTGCTTTCATTAAAATCCATAGTATTTCATTATATGACATGCATTTTTCTGGCTAAATACAAAAGAGGGCAAATGACCCCCTTGAAATTTGTCCAGAATATGAATAAGAAGACTATTTCCTGTTCAATATTTTATTAATAGTTTATAACAAAAAAAAAATATGATAAAAACATATTTACAATCATCAAAAATAATAAATATTCCATCTTATACCTCAGTGATCCCCAAAATGTGTGCCGCAGCGCCCGAGGTTCCACGGCTTTCTCACAGGTGCCGCTATTACAAAATTCTCATAATTTTATTTCCATTTTAAATTCAATATCAACTCACTTAGTAATAACTGTTTGCTAAATTCTCTAGGGATAGTCAATTGCTGTTATTATTTTTACCTAACCATTTTTCAAAACAAAATATCAGCTATTTCCCAATGTGTACTTGCTATATTTTGACATAAGGCGTCTTGAGAAATTCTGGATTCAGTAAGGACGCCGAGAGTCGAAACAGTTTGAGAACCACTGCTATACGTAATAAATACCACTTCAAAAATTAAATAATTCAAAATATCATCACAAGTTTTATGTTTTTAAGTGATCGTTTTAAAGTACTACTTTTCACGTCAGGATAGTATCAACCTGACGTGAGAAGTAGCTGTATTATTTCTTAACATGATATATTGATAAAAAATACATATATTTTTATGCCATATCAATAAAGCAGTTAAATATTAAAAATTACAACATCTATTCAATTTCATTGAAGTTTAGAACAGTTTATATTGACAAACTAATGTATTTGTAGGAGTTTTATAATTTATCACATTTACACTTACAGGGTAATAGTATACTATAAAGAGGACAATTTAAATAATCAATATATTCAATTATTGCTCCATGAAACGAATTGTTTGTGCATTACTGTTGGACAGATTAGGCGCGAGCAAGCATTGGTCAGAATAGTGAACACATTATGAGTCTACAACGAATCTTTTTCCGAAGAGAAAAATCCGAAGATTTACCTTACATTAATGCACAAACAATTAGTTTTATGGAAGTACGTATTTATTTAAATGCACATATCTCTCAAAACAATTCCCTGCTAAATAGCACCCTACTATAAATTGACAGACTTGGATTTTCGTCTGAGTATTTTTACCACACTGATTAAGTTTAGAATAATATCTCGCATGTTTTATAATAATAATAAAATTAAGGGTCAAGGCATACGTAATTAATATATAATATATTATTATACTATGTATCTACTTAAACATAGCATATTGCCTATTATAAATATTAAATAACAAAAGGTATAATAGTAAATATAAAGCATTATTAGAAGATCATTTTAAATTAGGGCACAAAGAGGAAAATGTAAGTTTTCGTGTATTGTATACTATTATATATAATATTAAAGATGATAGTTATAGTTATATTATGTAATGTATTTGTATTATAAATATTCATTGGAATGTGATATCACACTAAGTATTTAATTTAATGATTTTTTGTCAATTTTTTAATAGGTAAAGAATTTGTCGAAATATATTAAAGGTGTAATATAAATAATAAAAAATATTTAAAAATTGATTAAAATAGTGGTTTACTACACTGATTTAATTAGATTATGACTGATATCATAAACTTAAGTATGAAGTCAAAAAGCACTGATGAGTTTTATTATACTTTTAAATGTTTTGGCGAGAAAGTTTATGACTTATATTATTCAGACGCGTTTTAATGTGCATCATCACATCAATGGACAGTTCTTCGATTGAATTATATCTAGTACGCTGAAAATTGAATGTATCATGTAAGAAATGCATAACTTGTTCCTTAAAATAAATGCATATTTCTTTTAGACCATCATCAGGTCCGAGAAATCCCCAAGCCATAAGCGGAGACAATTGTTCTGATATATTGTAAAAGTGGAACATAAATCCACTTGGATATTTAAGCATCCGTCTTTTAGCTTTCAATACGGACCACACAGCAGTTTGCAAGGCCTGAAAAAATAAATCAGTGACAATATAATGAAAATCAAATTATAATAAGATAAGCTTACAGTTTCTTTAAATCCATTTGATAACCATCTATTTTGTACGACTGCTGTAACAGACGACGGCGGAGATGTCAAGTCTTCAAAAGCATCGAGCAGAATGAAATCTAAGACTACGTCATAAAATGTTATAACAGTAACTCCTTTTGTTTCCAATTCTTCTTTCAATAGTTCCCAATTATCATCATCACTGATCCACGTTAGCATTTCCTCGTATGCAACTAAAAATTCTTTCGGATCCTGAAATTGAATAAATTTGTAATCATTGTAGTTTATGATAGATTATATGAACTTACTCTATCGCCAAATAAGAGTAAATCTGTGAGTAACTGGCGTCCAGCATCAGCAAACCAAGTCCAAGTATTGGCATCTTTGAATATGATTTGAAACGCGAGACGGATACAGTGTAACTTGCAAAGAAATTCTGTATCAGATCCACAACCAACATTTTCAGTACGCAATGATCTAAAATATATTAATATTATAATACGTGATATTATACATAAAAGGGCGAGTCAAATGAAAAGCATTAAAAAATCATAAATCAAACACATATTATTTTTTCTCATAATGTTTTTCAATTAATTGAAGTTGTGGTAAACACTGGATAAAGAATTAGTGATTATGGTGGAACACAGGCTTTAATCTATGGCGTTACTAATTAGTGTATACTTGTAGGTATGCATTAACATAATAAGATACACTTCTTCATTGCTCCAGAATTGAATAATACAATATAATGATGCATTAACACATGTGTCAAGAATGTTCGTGAAGAACAAAGTTTAAGAACTTGTTTGATATTTTCTCATAAACTCTTCTAATGGTTGATGATTGATTTTTTTGTTTCTGGGTTGAATTGTTGGTATAACACAACTATAGAGCGAGTAAGTCACGAACAGAAGATAATTTATGATCTATTTTGTGGTTACGATAAATGAATTGAATTTTTGATCTAGGTTTAACAGCCGTGGCACCCAACGAGCAATCATGCAGAATCTCATGAACTTTACTGGGACAGATGTCCACCTTATTTGAGATCATAAATGGTCACACGTCAATTATTAATTACTGATTTATCTAGATCAGTTTTCATTACTTAAAAATGATCACAAGTATTATATATCTAGCAGACAACTGAGTAAACTAACTGAACGTTATCTCTAATCAACGCTGTATGTAGCTATATAATTTACTAGTGTTTTTATGATTTTTAGATTTTAGACTCAGGCTCATATATAAAAGTAAATTATCACAATATACCTGGATGGAATTCCCACTTCAAATTCTTTAAGCGCCGATTGATACAATGACAAATTTTCAATGTCTGGAAAGTATTCCGAGAACTCTTCAAATTCTCTAAGATCAGCAACCTATCAATGATAACATAATTAATATGTAAAAGTCATTAGAAATATGATGATATAATTACTTCATCTCTCGCAGACGTGAAAGATTCGGCTGATGAATCTTGATTTGCCAATACAAAAGCGTTTTTTCCCATAGGTCCACCGCTGCCACTTTCGCATTTAAACAAAACAGAATTGTGGTCTAAGAACAGTAGTTCACATTGTTCCTGAAATTATCAATTATTTATAAATATAATATTTTTGTAGTCTATAATTATTGCTGTACCTGAAGTAAATAAGCTGCATCTATCAATTGTTGAAGTTCTCCGCAGAACTCGGTTTCTTCTGGCGTATTTGTAATAACACCAGAGTCGGATGTAAACCTCGACAAAGCTTCTTCCCAGTAGTTAATGCTGGTTTCTAATGCTTCCATTCCTGAAATATAAAAAAAAATCATACACTATAAGTTGTAAATAAATTATTTTATTTTTATTAAATTGAAAATTAAAGTAATCAAATCAGATCAGGCTAAATATTTTTTATTAAATACAAAATAATATGATGTCATTAAGGCATGTGATATTTGCAAATCATTATTAATCGTCTCTTATGACACAGAACTAGATAGATAAAATAACTGCAACAATGAGTCAGTTCTTCTATGCTGTGTTGTGAATAATTCCTGGTATTCCTGTGACGAAAATCATGAGTGATCCAGATAACAAAGTTAAGGCTTGATCAATCAATGTTAATAAGTGTTCCTCATATACACAGTAAAAATTACACTTTAAAATTTAGTTGTAAAATCCTATTTCACATGATCAGGAAAATCAAAATCAATCAAATTCTGCATCTGATAAAAAAAATTGTATTTTTAACTCAATCGAACTAGTATTTTTCACCTTAAAATTAAATAATAATAATATTAATGGTATATCTATATTTGTCTAGAATTATATATATTGTATTTCTATATGCCTTAGACGTGTACTTAATTGTATTAGGTCATCAAAGTAACAATACTTTTACATGTATACATACATGGTGTATTATCAGTTAGTTAAGTTTTTCGTTTGTTTATCAACATTTTCAATCCCAATAGTAGCATTTTCACAACTATACATTTTGCATTTTTAGAAAAAATGTTGGGACCAGTCATAATTGTTGCGACAAAATTATTGGAAAGAACTTTGTAAAATCTTTTAATATCTACTAATTTACTTGTTTGCGTCCTTTAAACTTTCTAAAAACGAAGCGTTTTTTTTCATCGGCCTAGAAGAAATGATTGCATATCTTAGCAACCATATTAAATGGTTTTCATTAAAAATTTCTTCATATTTTATATCCGCTGAACAGATATTTATCATAATCCATAGAACGATGAATTGATTTTTGAATCATCTTTACGAAGATACAGTTAATTATTAAACAATAACAAATAGTGTGGCTCCGCCCCAAAACGTCGCATTGGTCAGACAATCGAGAACTGGAAGGGACGTTGGACTTATCTCCATTCAAAGTATGTAAGTAATAACACGGCCGTACTAATTGACCTCATTCAGACACGTCAGGATTTGATACAAAACAACCAATTCGTTTCCGACTTGGAATTTACTAGACTTTAGCCGAGCTTGCACTAAGCGGAGCTTAACTGACACAATCTTAAAATACAGAGGAAAACACTCACTTTCGATTAGGTCCAGCTAAACAATAACTTGAATCCTAAGAGTTAAACTTGTTCTTCGTTGTATATATTATATGAGTATTTTACAATCCATACACAAAAAATCAAATTTGTATAGAGAATGTAATTAGATAAGATAACAGTTTCAGTGCGATGCAAAATATTGCGATGTGCGGCCAAACTTATCTGTTATTAATTTAAAAGGGTAGTTTAACTGCGAAAATGATGGAAGAACAAAATATAAATAAAATGTATAGGAAAAGGAAAATAAACCACATTCTTAAATCAAATAATCATAATTTAATAAAAGCTAAAAATGTATGAATTTAAAAAAAAAAAATAACAGTTTAATAGTAAGACATATTTTTTTCTACACGGCCTATAATACTAGTAGCACTTATTCAGCGACATTATAATTTAAATAAATTTTAGTTCATGAATAACAGATCAATATGTTTAAATGTGAATTAGCTAATTCACATTCTACTTTAGGACAAAACATCATTTAATGATGCCACTTTGCTCCCATCATTTTGATAAACATGTTATGAAATTCACACATCTCTAAAATATACAACACAAAAAAATATTTGACAACTCCATTGTTAGTTACTGAAAGAAACTTTTTTCTTCAACACTTTTTTTATTTTGCCTGGTAAAAAAACATAAATTAAAAAGTAACCAAACAGGTTTTTATTGTTACTGTAAATTTGATTAAGGAATTATTAAATTTATACTTTAGGCCATGTCGAGATCGTCCATAATCGTCGCGTTGTAATTAGTACAAAAAAACAGGATTTCAAAAACGGTTTTTCGGTTTTCGGTTTAGTTCCGAGTGATTCATTTAAAAAAAATTAAATGTTTTTATTTGTATTAAAAAAATATTTTAAACCATAATTTATAACATTTTATTCCTTCTTTTGTAATAAGGATACTACATGAATTGATACAATAATATAAGATAAATAATTACATTTAATTAAAGGTATAATAATTAGAACTAAAAGTATAAAAGATTCTTGGTTATATTAATTTATAATTAAAAAATATGAAAGTTTCCTCTAATTATAAAAAAATATATTTTAATTAATTTTCATTTTAAACTATCAATTGTCTCGTAAAATAAACTTTAAAGCAGAAACGGTACTTTCAACAAAAACTGTTCCTAAAATCACCATTATATTTTTTTTATAAATGAAGATATGTATTTTTATTTTCCTCTCAAAATTCTAAAGTATGTTTTTTTTGTCTGCTCTTTGTACATGGTTAGATATTCAATACAAAATTGAATGTCCACATCTGTAGAAATAGGATATATATATGTCTCTATTGCCAATTCTTAACTCCATAAATAATTCTCTAAACCGACCGACTATGACTCCTTTTTAACCCTTTCCACCCCGACCAATATTTTTTTAATTTTTCGTCGTGCACCATGCATTTTAAGTAGGTAATATGAAGTAAACAAAAGTTATTATGCACTTAAATAAATACCCAACAACAGCCAACCAGCCACCGGCCGGTGTGGTCACACGTAGACACATACAATGGCACGGCACTAATCCAAGCGAATGACATCCAGAGTCATGTTTCTACACTGGTCATATTTACATATGACACATCACCTGACTCACATCCTGTCATAAAAATTACGAACTCGGCAATATTTCTAATATGTATAAAAAAATCACGTAAATTGTATACCAAAAATTATTCATTATTTTTTGTTATTCACATGAAAATAAATAAATAAAATGATTAAAAATGAATTTAGTAATTTAAGATTATTTTATCGACATTTTTAAATTCAGGGAAAACGTAGTAATGATTATATTGTAGATGTTTCGTAGGTTTCATTGTCTAGACTACATGGAATCATCAGCACGAATAAAACTTTTATTGATATGGACGCACTGCCGCGAGAATAAAACTTGTCGCATATTATATGTTAAAAGCGTCATAAACAAAACGTCGTATATGTAGTATTTACATACCCCAACAAGTAAATACCGTATATGGCAATAATATATTTTGAGAGATTATTTAAAAGCAGCACATGGGCCGTTCAGTGCCATTAAATACGAAAAAAATTGTATAACATTGACAAATTTAATTTTCGGAAGCTTCAACGGTCATGCAACAAAAATGTTTCAAAAAAGAATATCTTTGACAGCGACTATGAAGACTAAGAAAGCAGCCGCTTCCCTCTTTCCGTCAAATTCAACCCGAGTTCAACCCGATCTTTGGAGACGATTTGAGTTTTCTGACGCAGAAAATGCTACGAGAACTTTGCATGTATCTTCACTAATTAAACTAATTATCCAAATGATTTATTATTACATAACGTTGCGTTGTATAGAAACACAATACTGACATTTTTAGAATGTCAGTGTTGGCTAATTTACATAGATTTAAAATACGACTATTCGTTATTAATTGATCAAGAGTTTGTCAATGGTGCTAAACATCTCTGGCTCATACCCCCCTCTTTAATCCACCAATGTGGTTAGTAAGGTGAACTGTTAAAAAAATATTATTAAAATACTTCTACATACACGATTTATTATCTGTAGAGTAGTTTTCTGTTATTTTATCAAAGTATGATGCTGGTTTTCCATAAATAGTTGATTCACACAGAACTAATTTTCAAGCACGTTAGGTAAACAATTTGGTTGAAAACAATAAATTCAGCTATGCGATTTTTTAATCATGTTGTGTTAGTTAAACCGTTTCAACGCTGGATGGCGTTGGCATCTACGCGCTTTCAATAGCGCAGCTTTCATCGTGTCTCATATCCGAGCCGGCAGCCGTTGAGGACGGACCGCTGCAGGGTCTCTCAAGTACAGTGCAATACAAAAGTGATAACCGACAAATTAATGACGACATAGGATCAATGTGACAGTGTTGAAAAAAATATAAATCAATCGTTCAGTTCAGTGTTATTGGTATACATACATATATACCGCATCTACGTGCGAAAAGCGCAATTAGGATTTTCGCGAAAACGTTTTGCCGAAAGGTAAGAGTGTTCTATATAAAAAGATGTGATAAAATCATTAATTAACATAGCGTATATATTTAAAATTAACACCATTGTAATTTATTAAAATAATCAGACTACGACGCCTACGAGCGTAGCATCGGTCAAAGACGCACGATACAGTTCTCATTGTGTTATCAATCAATATAAAAATAAAAATATAACACACTAAGGACGTTTTAGCTGTTCTCTACACTTGCTAGATTGACAAGTTTTTGTATGTATAATACATACAACACGACTCACTTGCGTCAGTTTTCGAACGATAAATTCCTTCTATTGTAGCAACGATTCAATCTCAATTATGGTTTATAAATTCCATTGTGCGGTTATTATATATGTTATTTTGGGGATCCGGAGGCTTCCACGCGTAACTATTTTAAAATTTCACAATCCGTCGCTTTAAATAATTGAAAAATGACTAGTGCACGCGATACGTGTCAAACGTTAAAAAAACAATGAATTATATACTGTTTGAGTATATTTTTTGGGCAACTTTTTTTAAACCGGAAACCGCCGACAGGTAGTCCAGGTGAGATAACGATATTAATGAGAAACGGAAGCCCGGTAAGTCACAGCCGAGTTAATTGAGTAGGCCCTTTAATTTTTTTAACATATACGATGACCTTTATTTTATTTATCTTTTGAAATGCATCCAACGGGTGTATAAAAATATATAAGACATTTGTGTGATCAGTAAATTGTTCAGCGTTTGAGGTAGAGCGATAAACGAGTTTCTTGGCGGTGATGCCACTGAGCTTCTCAATCTTTTAATATTGTAAAATATATTTTTTAAGTTCATTGAAAATATTGATCCGAATGTAGCCATTAGCGTATCTATAATTAAGTACACACAGTGTTCAAATATTGTCAAATGTCACAAATGACCACATATGGCACATGAAGGTCGTATGTGCCTCATCCCTTAGTTTTACCCTTTCAGAGGTAATGTATCAAAACTTGTCAAATTATTATGTCATATACAGTTCATGCAACTTTTATTATATGTATAATATTACAAAAATGTTTAAATTGATTTACTATCTCAAAAACATTACTATCAAATTTATTATAAATTCTTAATTAAAAATACATGATTACATTTAACCATTTGTGAAATGTTTATATTTACAATTTGATTAAATTACGTTTAACAGTATTTTAATTAGGCATGTGTATAAATATCGTTCTGCAAATTTAATCAATTTATACCGGTCTATAATTACTTTAACGCTCAATTATAGTATCGTTTAGGAAATGTATGTTTCTATAAATTGTTTCTGTAAATAAGGAATACATATATTGTTAATGAATTTAACCCAAATGGTCGGTTAAGTTAAAATTTAAAATATTAGATAATATTTAGTTTCTATAGGTCAATATCAATGCGAAATAAGACAAAGAAAAACCATAATACATAGTCATTAAATCTAATAGAAAAAACATCAACCACAACTATTTACTTATAATAAAAATTAAAGAAAAAAAATTATATTTATATTGAATTAATGATACAGTATTCCAAAATATTAAGTCACAGAATGGGAATAGTTTTACTGTATTTTGGCAAAACTAATTAAAAAGGCAAAAATGTGTAAAGGGTTTTGTAGATACAATAAATGTTTTAGTATTAATCACAAAAATTGAACATGTAAATATTTCGACTAAGTCAGTTTGCACCGATATCTTGTTTCAAAATAACGGTTTTTCAAAAAAAAAAAAACTTCGATAAGAATCTTAAGGAAAAAAGTACAGTTGCTTTATATCATACAATAAAAATTAATTTATATGTTTAAATAACTAAAAAACATTTTTACACAAAGATATTTACTTGATTTTGGCGACAAAACGATAAATTAGTCTGATTTCAAAAGATTTGCTCTAAAACATATATTAAAAACTTTTTGGTAACAAAGGCAAATGTAATTTTTGACAGTTGCGAAAAGTCACGTTTATTGAAGGGTCCAAATTGATTGATTTTGTAAAGTGTATGAATAGTATTTTCATTAAAAAATAGTGGTCCATATTTTATCTGGTCGGAAGATTAGCAGATTTTTTAAATGACTATTTTTTATTTTTAACTATCATAGTTTAGAGCTAATTATGGTAAGCCTAACTATAACACGTTTTTAATTTAATTGTTGTACAGGTTAAGTGCTCGCAAGCGGCAGCGAGCAAGCGTTGGTCAAAACCGTGAACACGCCATAAATAACTCTCTGCAACGAATCAAGGGTGTTCACTATTTTAAATAAACTCTCGCTTGCTACCGCTCGCGAGCACCCAAATAATTCAAAATAACTGTTAATAAGAGTATATGTATATAATTCTAGACTGTTTTGGCATTCTAAATGAAGATGAATATCACTGTATTTAATAATTGATTTATTTTTATACAATGAAATGACATTTGGTCTATAGTCTATTTATTTTCAAGAGTCAGTGCGCAAGAACATTGTTTAACGCGTAATCATAACATGCTTTTAAATTTCTGCCCTGTGATTGGTCGTTCGCCGTAAGATCAATCGTTTCATTGAGAACGACCAAGCACAAGGCAGAAATTTAAGAGCACATTTTGATTACGCGTTAAACAATGTTCTTGCGCACTGACTCTTGAAAATAAATAGACTATAGTTACGAAAAACACCACCAGTAGAGCTTCAATATATACTTTGCTCAATAAACGAAATAAGTGAAACAACTCCTGTTCAATTCACGCATTCGGCAGATAATTTGCCTAATTCATGAATGAAGCAACGGGCTTGCACTTTTCGTGAATTATGCAATTTTTTGCCCATTTCACACAATAAGCAATTTTATTGATTTTGTGTAGCATACATATTCATATATACATATTTTTATACTTTGACTATATATTTTTGTTTTAAACGTAAAGCAAACTTGAAATAGGTATGTAATAATTTCATTTGAATTATTCATGCTACCAAAAAGATACATTTAGTTGCTGTATGTGTTGCAGCATCTGCAACTCGGTATGCTCAAATATATTATAGTAATAAATTACTTTAAATAAACCTAAAATTAAACATGATTTGTATTGTTTCACAATAAATAAAAGACACAGTTGCATAATATTAATTTGGAAATGTGAGTTATTTATAGAATTTCGGTAATTAAAGTGTTTTTTTTTCATTATTTTGTTTGTTGGCTTTTGGCTTGTATAAAGCTGTCATAAATAACTTAAATATAAAGAGATAAATTTCGCAAAACAAAAAACACATATTGATACAATAGCAGTACATCAAGGAAAAACTTGGAAAAACAGTTAAAACATTTTTTTAAATATTCTATTATAAATGTGAACGAATGCTTTATGAATAGTTGGACAAATATTCTCATAACGAATAGTTAAAAAATGGGCGAATATATTAGGTATTCTAATATTCAGATTGGAGTCGCTACTAACAATGCATTAAATTATTTTTTATTTTACATTTAGATGAAATGTTTTACCTTTTCTCATTTATTATTTTTTTGTTCAAGATGTCTATCTGACAATAAGAGCTTAAAAACCATAGGCAGAACGAAATATCACAAGCGATGCATTCTAAGATTAACCAAACATACATACTCAAAGTATTATTATAGTCGAATCAAATACTATAACTCAATTTAATCGGCAGCGTATGAGCAATACCGACTTACTACGAACGCGTCACAAAATGCTTAAAAGTCTTAGTGACGTCACCCTATCCTGCTTTGTTTTTTGCTCGTCTTTTTAAGTCACAAATTGCGAAACGAGCACGCACATTTGTTAAACGGTCCGTTTGAAATTCGGCTCACTTGTCGCTTCACATTGTCCCAATTGCCCCATGTGACGATTGGATTCATTCATTCATTCACGTGGACACAATAAAAACATTCTAAAAACAGCTAAACATCGACGCGTGGGTCAAAAAGGCGCGAAACCCGACGGCCAGGTGATACAGAGCGTGACGGCTCAGTTCTGGTTTTGCAAAAGAGACAGAAATACAATACACTGGATATAACATAATATGCATTGTTGTTGCGCGTCAAATAATGCGCATTCATTTATATACATAGTAAAAATATTACCTTGATCGAAAGTTTGAGAGCCGGCGTGAATTTGGCGCGAAAGCGAGAGCGGTTAGTCAGTGGCTCATCGGATATTTCGATGCTAAAAAAACTGTAGATGATAACGATGAGATTATAAAAGTTATTAGGGATTAATTGTTATATTACGAGTATGAAAATCGGTCGTTCTTTGACCGCGGCGGCCTTCGTGACCGCTGATTATGATTGACACAAAAAATGCGAAATCGTTGAACTTGTATCTATTATATCTATATAACAAGAGAGATTCCACATTTTTTTGTACATTATGTACATATATTTGAGAAAAGAATCTATTTATTATTATTTTTAAAAATTCTTTGTCAAATTGGGTATTGAACCTAGGGCTTCAAGGGCGTTTCGTCCATGACTCATATCTTGAAAAATAACGTTATATTAAATCGATATTTTAAAGTATGCGAGAGATTCACCTGGCGTCAAATTTGCTTGTAATATTTATAGATTACAGCAATTATTTTCAAAGCGCTTTAAATCTCACTCTCGCCACCAAATCGAAAGTAAGAGTATCCGTGGGTGGCTACAGAGGTAGATCTTACCTCCCGGGGAGAAGAAAAACGGGCACTTCGAATTCGAAACGCAGTCTCCCGCCCACACCAGACCTTATCTGACGAAATGCCCCGAAGGGGATCAATATGGGGCGGGGGATGGGGCTCGAGACTGGGTTAAGTCCGCAACCCGCCTCGGGTCCATCGCCCTAGCTGCAAGCGGTTGCACCTAGCACGTGACCCTACACAGGGTGGTGAGAAACAAATCGACTAAAATATATGGAAGAATGGCGAAGCCAGTCTCCTCGAATCGTAGTTGTTCTTTTTTGCGTTGAGTCACAGGTTCAGCGAGCGACGAGTCTCGCAGTGACGTCACTATTCCAGCTCTTTTTTTATATGGATTCAATATGGTGACTGAGCATTTTATGTTGTTCGATCAGTATTGTCAGTTTATTATGAGTCATCATACGAATTAAGAGATGCAGTTGATTTTTAGCATCGTATATGCATGGACTTGGGAGTAATTAAAATACTACTTAATAAACGAAAGCAAAGTTTTTGAACCCAAAGGATTGTTGGAGGCACTTATTGAACTTTGCTTTGAGGATGTGCTATGCCTGGCATTGCACAAGTACAAATTATTTAAATTTGTATTAAAATCGTCTCGAAGATCGGGTTAAAATCTGGAGATTCATGTGACTGTTTAGCTGGATAATGTGACTTTTACTTGGTCTTCTAAAGATCATTTCAGTGTAGCTTCGCTTGGTGCTTTTTGCTTCGATTTAACTCTCCTTTATTCCAAGTCGGAAGCGAAGTGATAGTCCTGTCAATCTAGTGAATTTTGATGATTCGAGGCAGTAACATACTATTTGTTATTGTCTAATTGAAATCTTGCACTATGATTCAAAAATCATATATTTAGGCACTGATATATTTGTGCATCAAAACTGTTAATGAATGTCTGCTTAGAAATGCAATCGTTTGTATAAAGAGAACGAGAAAAGTCATTCTTAAAAAGTTTTAAAAATATTTTAATTAATCTTCCGTTGTAACTAGAGATTGCAATACCGGTTAACACCGGTATTGGGTCAAAAATTGACCTTCGGTACTACCGGTAGTGCTGAAACAATTTTTTTTACCAAATCCGTACATGGCTTAGAACTTTAAAAACGAAGATTCCCATATTACTTGAAAGGAGACCTAAATGTTATCGATCTAGGATAGCAATGTAAGAAATATTATGAAGTATTTACGTATTCTATAATATTTACGTTAACATTTATAGCTAAAATTTAATTTATGTTACTTTTACCATGAGTAGAAATATATAAGTATACGTGATATATATTTCGCAAAAATAGTATTTATTTAGATATCAAATATGCAATAATTAAAATAAGATTATATAAATAAATCATATCTCGTTATTAAAAAAAAATATGTCTCATTTTAAACAAGCATATTTACAGTTTTTTACGCACTCCTTTCTCATAAGGTTCTTTCGAAAAAACGTAACTGACCAAAAATAATGAGTAATATATAATAGTTGAAATTTATTTCTTAGGAATAAATTGACGAGTAGTGGTCTGGCTCTTGGTATAATAAATTAGGAGGCATTCAGAAGCGGTCGTTCAAAGACGATGATTTTCTAGTTTTATTATTCCAGAAGAAGAATACTTTAGCGCCCGTATTTTAAAACATATTTTTCCGACAACATAGTAAAAAAATTAATGGGACAAGAAGGTTTTTGTACACAGTCGTCTTATTTATTTTTATTTGTACTTGTAGATAACACAATACAGGATCAGCTTATAAAGTATTTTTAGAAGTACCTGAATGTAAGGAATATTGCTTAAAATTTTTTATTGTTTGAAACACGAAATATGCACAAACTTAAAAAAATAAAACAACTTAAGTCGAAATTTTAACTGCATTATTATATTTCCCAAAAAAAATATAAAGACGGCAGTAGTTACTAAATATTTATTCAATGTTTTCAATGTCAATGATTGACAAATATTTCACTACTCTTTTGCTCTATATTTTTTGTGAAAAACTTTGTATAAAAATATATTTAGAGATAAAAAATATAAATAAATTTATATATAAAATGATACACCTAAAATCATTATGTGCTACTGTATGTATACATGTATTAAATAATTCTTGCTACCCAGCAAAAGAGATAAGCCGGTCTTTGTTCCCTAAAAATATATCATAGTCCCATTGTCATTCATCAGATATGGTCGCACCGCTCCAAAGCACCGGTGGAGCATCCGACCTGTCAGTCCAGAATGCACAATGGAAGAAGAACTTCTATCTTCTAAGAGTATTTGTGCATCTATACCACAGCTTATAAACTGCATAGAATATGCTCTAATGGAAATAACCGCAAAACTGACCAAACTATGTATGTAATTATACATAAGGTATCAGGTGTTGTTCCGTTAAAAGCGATAGACTAATCAGGGTGCGGTTACAAAGTCCATTAAATCTACAAGAGTCTGCGAACAACCACTAGACTTGTAATGGATATTGCCCAGAGGGTGTAATAGACAATTATATGTTTATGAGTATATCATTTATATATATATATGATGTGCTAAAAAGTGACTCAATGTTTTATTTGAACAGTTGTTTATTTATTTGTAGCAAATATGTTAAAATTGAGTTGTGTACATTATCTACTGATGCTATTTTTTTAATAAATATGTTTCGCAATTTTGATTATCTATTCTAAATCAATGCCCATAATGTTAATTTTTTGTAGTTTACAAATTACAAGCTATTTTCGTATAAATAAATAAATCAAATTCTGACCCATATTTACTTATACCATATTTATGTTCATATTTATAAGATTAATACGCAGAACTATTGCCATATCTGAAATTTTTTAATCATTTTGAAAGTCGTATGATGTACTGAAATTCAGTAATTCTCTTCCATTTCTTTTAATTTCATAAGAAAAAAAATATAATTTTAATACGAAATTTATCTTAGAAAACGTTTAAAAACATCTTGGCGTAGAAGCGATCCAAAAGTTTTGTGCGGATATAGAGAGAAGGAGGCGGAATGACGTCATAAAGGCACACAGCGAATGCGAAGGGGTGTCTGCATCGGGGGTGTCGGGCGGTGCGTATCGATCGTCCTAGGGGTGGCCTTCGGACCCCTCGTGGACAAATTGTGCACGCTGGCCTCCCTGTCCCGGGACCTTCAATAGGAGCTTCCGGTCAGGAACGCATTTCCTCAAAAATTTAACAGTCCGCAAGGAGGGGTTAGATTTTTTACTGCCACCTTGCGTCGACCCCCAAGAAATAAATCTTTTATGAAAACTATATAAAGTCAAATTGAATTTTAAAAATAAATAAGCAGCTGCATTATATCATTGTATATATTTTAAAATATAAATATAAAACCATACCTTTACATCAAAAGCATGATACTGCTTATCAGCATTATCCATAACGTTACTCTTTTGCTCCACTCGTACAACTGTACAAACTGCATATACGTGAACTTTCACGTGAAGTTAAAATCGCACATAATCGCAACATCGATCGCTAAAATACCTGAGCGTATAACTATTAAACCAGATCGATAAATCGAACTGGCATCGTTTCTAATTAAACTCAGCGCACGATCTTTCCCTGCTGGTGCACAAAAAACGTCTTCCGTAATTAAACGTTTATCTGGAAGCTTCCAAGTATTTTTGCACCTGGCCCGATGCACTCTATGGTTCGTTCCCCTCCGTTTTACCTTCACTATTTAATATCCTGGTCTACCTGGCCGCGACTCAATGCGTTACTAACTAGAGCAGATGTTTAGTTTTTTTTTCACTTTTCGCAAGATTACACACGAACGCACGTCGGATTATGGTCGAGTGTCTATAGAGAAGCATTATTGATACAGCAGTGTATTAAAATCTAAAACATGCGTCTTTGGTGATATAAGATACATATTTCGAGTCATTCGAACTATTTGTTTTAATAGAAAAATTGTAATAGACAGACAGCTTGTATTCTTTGAGATAACGACACTGGTATGATGTCATTTTGCAAAATTGATAATAAACTGATGTTTTATTTATACTTTATCAGCAAAGTATATTTATAAACATATATGATACAACAGTATTAACATATTTTAAAGCAATAAGACAGTTGCAAACAAACTACTTTTAAATGCGTCATAGCTAAATGTGAATGCTGCTTATACAAAATATATATTTTAAACATTCTTACTTTTGATTTAGTGCAAATAATGAACACATCATAAATTTAAAAATAATGATATTATTAAATAGTTATAGGAAAAATGGATTAAAAAAAGAAAAAAATTAAAACGCTGCTTATTTAATACAGCCTGCGAGCTAAGAATAGATTTTAAAGAGTTGAAGTTACGAGTCATGATCGTATGTGGTGCTCCTATTGCTTCGCATTCCGTTGTGACGTTACGCAGTTGTAATTCGTAAAATCATATTTTACATATAAATCAAGCTTTCCTATCTTTGTGGTAAAGATCTTATTGCAAAGTATGTTTTTATACTGTTATTATTTAAGTCAATAATTTAAAATATTAATATATTATGAACCAAGAAATTATGGATCATAATTATGCTTGATTTAAAATACTCATATCATAGCCGTTGAAAAATCAACGGACAATTCATAAAAGTAGCATAAATAAAACGATAGTTATTATTACCCACGCAAAAGCATAGCTTAATTTTAAAATTATTGTTTTATGTCGCCAAAGTATGTTACTAAAAATATTGATAAATTTATATTTTAAGTATAATGAAGCTTGAGAATAATAATGTTGTATGCTATAAAATTAGAAAGTATTTTATTTTATAGTACATATGCATATGTAGGTCTACCGATGAATTAAATTATTGTATTATTTTTGTAACGAAGTTAAAAATTGAAAGTAAAATTTTTATATATATATAAAAATAGATATCTCAATTTGAATACCAATAAAAAAATCACATAATTATGCAAACAAGATGTATAAAATAGTCATAATCATAATGAAACGACGTCTAGACATGTCAGGAATGATAATTAAAAATTGGAAATGCCATTAAACTTATGTTAATTAAAACATTTCATTTTGATACTGATTCATTTAATCCAAATCTGAGCACAGCAAATTATTTATGCTTCGCTTAATTCAATCGAACTCCCAAGGGCTTTTCCACCTGCCAGCTTGACGATTCGCTTCAGGAGTTCCCAAGCTGGTTGGTCCAGGGTCCTAGACGGACGCAAGGCGATCAGATTGTAGTTGCACAACAGTTAGGTTCAACACACTCCGCATCCATCGGTGCATATCCATCTTGGGAATGATTCGCCGGGTAACATCAGCTCAGTCGCTACTGCTCTTATGATAATGATACTACATCTTGATATATCAAAAGCGAGGGAGAGAAAAGTCGATTGACAAAGAATGATTTGAGCCAATTCGACGGTAATGCGCTCAAGTAGAGTCTCGAAGCCTAATAAATCATGTGGCAATAATTCAATTGGAGCTATAGGGACATGGGTGAAGCGTTAGAACTATCATTATATTTCTTCAGAAAAGATTTATATTGTACGTATGATTAATAGAAATAAGAAATTAAAGTATGATTGATAATTTAAGCATAGCTTCTATTCATTGCCTTTAAGATAGTTCAACATCCGACCTCAAAACATTTTTATTGATTTCCATCAATTCGATTCTGACAGGCATATAAATTACTAAACGAACTACTACTCAATCATTTATTTATTGTATCATAGCTATTGGGTTTAAGTAATTTAAGTGAAATATTATAGATTAAAACAAATTACATAATTTTATTAAACTTCGGGGGACAGAAATTAAATTTTGCCGAGAAAAGCAAATCTACGATCTTTCGCTGTAAATGTTTAACGCAATTTCGCACCGTCTAAATGAGCCATTAATTCCGTGGCAGACTCGAGAAACTGTTTGCTTTTATCTCTCGTAAAACCTTAACATTCACAAATATTTATTTACAATTGATACACGCATACATGTATATGTATATATAAAATATATAAAAATCATCAAATAAAATTATGCATGGTTATTTTTTGTCGATTCTTAATCGAAAAATGCATAGATGATACAGCCAACTCTACGGGAGGTAAAAAATATTCTCTGTGAGAAGAAATTACGTATGTATATTAACATATTACATTCGTATTATAACTGTGAAAAATATGTGAGAAAAAAGCGGCGGAATATTATAAGATTATTATTATGTAATATCATAATTATTATGATCGTTTTAACTGCTTGCCGTTTAAGGTCAACCAGTATCTAAATTTAGTGAGGTAATAGCCGTACATTTTTTTGCATTTTTCAAGCAAATATTCCAATTGAATGCAAACGATTTGAGACGGTCTGTTGTATGACGCCTAGCTACTATGACACTCATGTTGAGAAACATCAATCTGATGGAACGATTTTAGCTTTATTATAAATTGTAATGAATACTGTATCAACTGTAGTGATAAAATGAATCCGGTTCGATTCCTGTAGCATAATCATTTTTTTATTTATATTAAAAAAACTTGCTCGAACTGCATCATGATGACATCTATTGATCGAAAGTTATATCATTATTAATAAAACAGATATTACCGCTTCATAGACTTAATTGTTTTCAGATCGAATAAATTGACTATACTTTCTCTGTGTTAGCATATGAAGACCCTAAAGTAATGACATATAATGCAAAATTTTACTCATTTGATTCAGTTGCTGTTTCTTACAGTTTTTAAGCAACAGTAGTGTGTTTATATAAGATCTCACAAATTTTGTGGATCATACCAGTTAACATATTAATTCAGAAAAATTGTATAAAATTAGTATGGGTACATGTTAAAGAATATTGTATATGCTCTAAGGTTCCATATCCATCGATTGTTGGAATCAATCTCCAAATTGACACCGATTCGAACGCATAGGGCCTAATCTAGAAGTAGTGTGGGACGAAAGATCGGTCGATGGCCTCCGTAGAGGACAATAGTGGTCAGCCTGTCTGGGTCTGGACCCTTCCCGAGAGGTAAAAAAACGTTAAAAACTGCGTCGGCTCATTTCTGGAATTATTCCGCGAGTTATTATCCCGACAGATTATCTTGATGATTTCGAATAATTTGCGAACGCACCAAGCAGATTTTTGGTAGGCGGTTTATGCAAAGAAAAAAATGTTTTAGAGAAGAACAGGTTTGAAACGGTAAGAATTCGAGACGGGCGTCGATCGGTGTTTTATTACAAAGGACTAGAAGTAACCGATTCGATTTGGATGAAATCACGACTGGCCAGACGGACGTATAAATAATGAACAAAAAATGAACTGTTAGATCATTTCATCTTAATAAAAATAATATAGGTTTGGGTATATATAGATGTTTACTAAACTGATAATATTATAAGTACATATGTATATATTAAAGTCTGATCTTTTCAATGCCAGAAAATAGCAAAATGACGTTGAAGTAATAATACTTAAATAAGTTAATTTTAGTTTTCTATAGAAATGGTAATTTACATCATTGTGTGAAGTTTAAAATAACATATCCTTTTTATATCCTCGCGGTTAGTAAAAGCAAAGTAACAAATAGGTAATGAAATATAATAACTATTATTATATACATATAATATAAGTAAATTTAAGTGTGCGTTTCAAAGTTTTTTTTTTCAAAGCTATCCATGAAAACTTGTCTACTTGACTTTCTATGTCAATTTATGGCTATTATATTTAACATAATACATTTTATGTTTTTTTTACGTATTTTACATTTTATTGTAAATTTCTCTGAGAATATTCATAGGACGAATCCCATACCTTTTTATATTATGTATACGATGAGAGTCTCATTTCCATTTGTTATATAATATACATATGTTACATCACAATCCCTATATATGTATTTTTACTCTCGAAAATTTTTCCTACATAATATAGAAAGAAAGTCGCAGTGGGAACGCTCGGCAAAGACACGATTTTATTGCTTTTGACGTGAATTTTTTACTTCTGAGAAGTGATAATTGTTTTTGCGCTCTCCTATTGACCTAAATTCGGTTTAAATACACGTTGACTAATACTCTCATAGCAATAAATTTTGAAATAAATAAATTTCTCAAAAAAAAATTAAATTTTTTATGCGCTTCGTGGCATAGGAAAAGCTGCTTTAAATTTAATTTAAATGATATTTGAATATAATTTTCTATAGTAAAATGCTTTTAAAAAGCCCTGATTACAATTTATTGTAATTTTGATCGATCGCAAGGGTGAATTTAATGCATAATTTATTAATGAAGGCATAGGGCGCCTTTACTATTAATTACAATAAATTTAAATGTTGTTAATTATGACAGTTCAAATTACATTATTTATTTAAACGATTTAAATTACATGCAATTATTACTCATCGATATCAGATAAAGCTCAGTTATACAACAGACCGTGATCTTGAAACGCAGCCTCCTTTGCGGGAAACTTGCACCCAGAATGCATTATTCATTTTACAGCGTAATTTTACGATGTTGTCCACAACCAAAACTATATGGTAATCAAACGAGAGTAAAATTGATTATGCAAACCTTACTGGTTTAAAACAACAATTTTAGAACCAAACGCTAAAAATATATTTTTATTTTATTGAGCGATACAAGAACATCTACTTCACGACCGATATAATAATATAATGTCAATCGTGATTATTGTATAAAATACACCGTTAATGTATCACGTCCATTTTCTTATCGCGAAACATGAATAATAATATTTTTTTATTATATTAAAATCCTGACGTGAGTCACAAGAAACGCTCTGATTAATTCAATTTCTTAATAACGCGTTTACAGTTACATATGGAATGTTTTATACACAGATATAGTATTATCATGTTGAGTGTAAGTAAAATAAATAAATTAACCACATTACTCATCTGATGCTTCACCACTTTTAATTAAAGGTTAAATTTTAAATGATTCATTTAATTTAACAGATATGCGTTAAATGTTATTTTTTGACGAGTATGCGAATGAAAATATTATTTAAAAGGTTTTAAATTTTAATCAATTTTTTTTATGTTACTGCGTTCAAAGCAGTCAACCTTCAAGCTACGTTGACTTCTTGTTATTATTTGCATACATATAAAAATATAATAACACGTTTTAATGTCATAAGGATGACAATGTCCGAGAATTGTAAGAGCATGTCATCTTTATTATAAATCATAATAAAGTGTGTGTCTTATGTGACAGCTTCGTTAAACAGAGATTTATTAACTCACTAAATTTGGTATGAACAGCTGTAAAAATATTGGATATAGACGTTCAAGAATGCAATAAGTAGAATGATACATAATTAAGTCATTACACATTAAAAATATTATAAAATAAATTCATATCTACATTAAGCTTTCATCGTGTGATAATCCCATGTGAGCTTTGGAGAGTATATTAATAGGTCTATTTTTGTAATGTATTTTCTTTCTCAATAATTAGTAAAATATATATTTTTGAAGTAGCTGTCGTGAGACACCGTAACATATCTGACGCTTAACTGTTCGTGCCAACTTAGAGTTCTGTTTTACTATTTAATGGCTGTAATAATTTTATATATTATCTATTTTAAAAATAAATTTATTACTCTGCAATAGAGTATTACAATGCAAACAATATATTAATTACATATATATTTATTGCAATATATTGCAAAGTTTAATGAAAACCATCGGTGGAATACAAATCTATGTCACGTAATAAAAACGAGCTGAAAGCATCCATAAAGCAGATAAAAATAATTCGTGCTGTATTCTCTATGGGGTATACTCTGTTTGAGTCATTATAAAGTTTCTATGTAGCAAACGAGCCACATCAGCATTTCTCAACTTTATTACTCTCAAAGTAACGAGTAGCGCACATAACGTGTACAAATTTCAAACAGGGGACTCAAAAGCGAAACTACCCCATGCAAAAATTCAATCGAGGGTGATAGGATGATGTTGTGTGCAATAAAATTAAATGAGGCTTTTTATTATAACCCCCTGGGGTTGTTTAGATTATCCATTAATGTCCATCAAATACAATTTGTCATTACCAATTTTAATCTCAAGACGCCGCCGAACCATAAAACGTTACATTTTATTGATTTTATCTGTAGAGATGAAGCGATTGCGTGTTTCCATAATTGAATGTGCATTGGAAAACCGTGTTTATTTATAATAGAATTGACGCTTCAGGGGTTCTGATCTCAAGACAAATGGGTCAATCTTCTTAGGAATCCATGGAATAGTTTGCGCTAAACTATCCATCCTTTTAAATTAACCGTGCCATTCATTTATCTCCAGTGAAGTCATCCAGCTTTTATTAGTGACGTAAACCGGCCAATTGGTGCACGAATGTATTGCAGTGCTTAAAATTCAAAGATGACATCATCGCAAGGCTTATTCTCAAACACAAAGCAATTGAGCTTTCTCGGTACAATTGAGTTTCCTGCTACTGCACACACAAGGGGGATGAGTTCAAGTTTGACTTGCTCCCGTATAACTTGTTTGATGTTGCACAACGTTGCGGTTGAGCGTCGAAACTTTGGAACATGATAACTAATTAGCTGTACATAAAATAAAATTATGTCTATAAATTTGAGTACTGCCTTTAATGATTCTTGTATACACATCGACATAATTAAAGCTGATTGCGTCGAGGGTGTTTTTAGAACCATCTAGTACTAATCAATTTGAGGGGTTGTGTTAGTAGGTAAATAGGGTATATGTATAAGCACAATATAAAAAAATTGAAAGTTCAAGGTTTTATGAATACATTCATTAGATAAGCATTCTGAAAATAGTGATTCATTTATAGTATTTATACAATTGGCTCTTAAAATATTTAATGGGTATGGAAAATTTATTGATATTGTTTTGTGACATTGTGAATAAGCAAAGACAATTTAATACTAGCAATATAAAAACTATAAATATTATATTAAAAAGTATATTTATTTAAAATAAACTTTAATTTAAAATATAAAGCATTACCAGTAACTAATTGAATATGTGCTTAGTTATATAATAAGTTATATAATAAAAAGTATTTTTTAAAAATTGTTTTACTATCTTTATTTCATGGGATGATAATTCACATCATTTGATGCTAGCTAAAAGCATGATCAGCTTCTACTTATTTACAGCTGTTCATTAACGGGCAATGTATGTTTAACACTAACACATCATTTTAAACATTTTAAAACACATTTAAATTTGAGAATCAATTTAACAATTTCTTTGTTCAGATTAATATCAAGATTTTTTTATATTTTATTATGTCATCATTTCGGATATAATTTGCATTGAAAATAACCTTAACGAATCTTCACTGAGCATCGAGATGATATATTGTCGGATGTTATCTGTTGTGATGTGTTTTTGTGAAGATATTTCATATATTTTATAATGCAGGTTTGAGACAGCTCTGGCGTATCGCAGATAAGGATGTTGGCGGGCCAATTGCATCTCTTTTTAGACACACATATGAAATATGTTTACACCTTGAAAGTGATTTTTAAGGTGTAAACATATTTTCGACACCTTTATTACCGATCTTTCGGTTCTTCTTCTTGAGCATTTCATTTTTATTTAACTCTTGCAAAAATGAAAAAATGATTGGTTTTCAAGTTTTTTTGCTGGTTATTTACAAATGGTTTAAAATTTTCGGAATAGTAACGCCAAACCTTGCTGCCTTGCTGCTCACAAATCAAAACGTACGTTTGTTTGAAAGAGCGAGTTTATCTTTAAATAATAAAAATAAATCAGAGTGAAATGTCAGAGATGTTCTTTTCAACTTTTCATACTTAATAATATAATAGTTCAAAATTATCAATAGAAAATTCTGCACTAACTGGATTAGGTTTACGAGCATTATATCTATTAAAATCACAAAAATTCTGGGTTTTAAGTTTTACTTATTAAAATTAAATATTTAATCTAAAATTAAAATGACGTCATGTCGCGAAAACTAATGTTTAGAACCGCAGTTTCATATGTGTGTGCTGTATTGTTGTATAGGTGCAATTTTAACGCGAATCCACAACCGGCTCATTGTTCCGGTCGAAAGTCACGCCGTATTGTTCCGACGGGTTGGAATCCCTCGTCCTCGAGGCCGTGCATTTTTACCTGTGGGTTCAACGCCACTTTTGTATTCACAATATTATACACGTTGGCACACGGGACATAGTTAGTTCGAATTCCGACAATACTGCATGTGACTGATGTGAAGAAAACGCTTCGGAGATCAACAAAGAATTCCTTCCGCTTGCTAGATGCAATAATTGCCTACCGGAGAAAACGCAGTTTTACATCTAGAGATGTAGAAATATTTTCATATTATATATACACATACATAATTAAATTTCTTTCCGCAAAATGGAAAATGGACTATTATGCACATTGTGCGGCGTTTACGTGCCATTAAACACCGCTTAGTTATTTATATGTATGTATAATATAGTATACTATGTTGGTACAAAGTTGGTTATTAATTGAAGGTTTAATTAAAACATGCTCCGGACGCGTCCTTCAACGAGATGTTTTAATTAATTTGAAGTTATATTATGTAAATGTGCTACGTCAAAACAAAAAAAATACTCTAATAACTCAATTATAAACATATTCATGTATTAAATAGTTTGTCCATCACAATTACTAATACTTTATAATAATTTTCACATCAAATATCAATAAACCTGTTTTGATTATGCTAATCTAACATTTGCAATAACACCAGGTACGTTATATAACATGGAGCCTTTGTGCAAATATGTTTTTACATTTTGTATTTTCAAAACAATGTTATTGTATTTCAAATCGATATATTTAAACATTTTTAAGTATTTTAACATATCTAATTAATTTTTTCAGCAAAAAAATCACACATAGATTGTTAAAATTTTATATAGTATATTTCTTTGCAAAAGTTGCCTTTTGAACCGTCATTTTAACAATAGAGAATATATTTATTTTGATATGATATTTGTATTTCATTTCAAATAAAATAATCGATATTTATTGTAGCAAACTATATGACAAGTTTTTTGCTACTATGATACAATAATATAATTTATATTATAATAATAAAAAAGAGTGTACAATATTAATATTAGTACTGGATTATTTTTTACTGAAAAAGAACGCGCAATATTATCTTAAATAATATTTGGGTTAATATTAAAATAATTATCGGAATTAATTTGCTCGGATTGTAGACAGTTTGCAACTATTGGACCCGATTGTCGAAAGAACATTTCATCCCCTCAGGGGTTCCTCAAGGGTCTAACCTGGACCCTCTGCTCTTTGCGTTTTATATAAATGACAAACGACAGTTACAAATTCAACTATTCTTCTGTGTGTATATGCTTTAAAATTGTTTAAATGTATTCGATCTGTTGCGGACTCTCTATGGAGATGAGCTTTCGTCAATCGTCTATTTAGTGTCGGAAAGTTCCATACTTTGGCATTTTCACGATTCCATTCGCCTCAGTGACAACATTTTGGCTAGAGAAACTTTTACTATACATCTCGGAATCACATTTGAGAGCACGTAGAGCTTCTCTCTACGCGTAAATGACGCGTTTCACTTAGACGATTCGTCAGTTATTCGCGTCTTCTATGACATTTTAATTCGTAGCATTTTTGAATCGGGATCTATAATTTAAAATCCCCGAATATTCTATAAAGTTTAGAAAAGATTATTGTGATACTTTTATATATCCGTTTTTCTATCCCAGCACCTTTCTTCTAGAAGCGTTGAGATACGATTCGCTTCTCGCAGAAAGTAGTATGTCACTTAGCATTTCTTCAAACTGCTAAAAGATGCTGTTGACAATAAAACTATTTTCAAGGAATTCCAGCTTTGGGTTCCGGGTCAAGTTCAAGAATCACGATCTCGTCCTCTTTTATTGCTTGTTGGCTGTCGCTATCCAGCTCCTTTGTACGATGACATTGCACTTAATATAAAATACGTGGTCTGGTTCGTAGCATTTAAATTTAAAATATTATGATTTTTACATATTTTACTGTGCATTTTTTTAAATTTTACTTGTATTATATTTTTTGTGTATTGTAGTAATACTATTTTTGTTTTAATATCGTTACGCATTGAGGTAACCTTTAACCTTTTAGGTCACGATAGTTTTAATTTGATTTAAAAATATAAATAAATAAAAAAATAACAATCATAGAAAACTATTAACAGTTAATGAGAGAATTCTTTGTAGCAATAAAACAAGTTCAAATTTGTTTAGTGTTATCAGAGGTCATTAATAAATATGGGAAAAAATTAGTATTGAGTGCGATAATACTAATTAAATTTAAATTACAAGATTAATTAATGTATTTTTAATGTGAGTTTAATTATTGTTATTTTATTATGTAGTAAACACAGGAAAACTACCAATGTATATATTATCTTAATTTTTCATCCTTTGAATTTGAAATTAATAAAATTCACATTACTCACATTGAGTATTGACAAGATTTTTTCAGAGACGAAGGGTAGCGAAATTACGCAGTAGAAAATGGCAAAGAAGAGAGGGATGATTTGTCCCTTCAAGGCAAAATCTATTTCAAGCCCTTCTAGGGGTAAAGTCAAGATCAGATCAAACGCCGCGGATAGTTATCAAATATTTATTTATAATATTTTTTTTATTGGTATTAATATAAAATGTAAGCGGCGCGGAAGAACAACCCCTCGATATGAGAAATAGGGGTTCTTGTAGTATAATAATTTAAAGATCGTTTTGTTGCGGTTCACCTTTCGTGATCATTTTTTTATCAGCTCACGCACAGTTCAACAAACACGAAAACGAAATGTGTATAAGCAGATCTTTTATAAAAATATTCCAAAACAGTTTTTGGGTGTTTCAAAATAAAAAGAACGAATGGCAGAAATATGTATGAAAAAAGTAGTATGGTTAGAGCCATATGCAAACCGAAACGACCGTATTATGCAAAATCGGATTGGAGAAAGCGTTTCCGCGGCGCATGGTTATTATAATAAGCGTATATGATAAAAAGAACAATGGGTCGTTGTGCTATGCTATGTTTACAGTATTGAAAGCGTTAAACTTTTAAATGAAACCAAAAAAAAAACGAAATGGTTTTGTTTGTATGTACTGTGTATTTGGACTGCTTCGGACGTCGACTTAGTCTCGGTTGTTTGCCTTTCAATTTAACTGTGTAAAGTTCAATTAGGACCCATTATGTCTTTAAAGCCATTTCGAAGATCGAACAGATCGAAATGCAGTAAAAAAAACATGAGAAAATAACTATAGTATAACACATTGTAATACTAGGTTTTGTGACCTTTGAAAAAAGACAAGATGGATCAGTTTAAAGTAATATATTTGACGGACATGTTTTATTATTGCATAATGGATTTAAGAATGATAAATTAAAAATGATCTCAACACCTGTGAACATATGACAGAAGGCAATTAGAGGGCGTTAAAGATTGATTATTGTAGGCCTGACATTGAAGTATAAATATACTAGTGTTATATATATGTGGATAATTAATCACGCGATATTATATAAATAAATAAAATAAAAGTATGTTCTATTCATAAAATATTTATTTACATGTAGATCTAAATTCTGATAAATATTGTATGCACACACATATGCGAGTCCATTGAAGAACTAGAACATCTGGATCGTTATGTGTATTTTCACATAGCTAAAAGTAAACATTGGTTTTATATTTTTTATTTAAATAGATACAAAAATCAGATTAGTGAATCGTTTTTGAATTCGCTCTTAGAATGATCAATGGATTGCTTCAGCTTAATTTTTGTATGTGCATCATTAATTGAACTTGATTTGAATGAAGAGGTTTAACAGTCGATATTAGTATTTATAAATATATTTATGGTGAAATCTTAACCTAAGTATTTATATAAAAAGAATTTCTATAATTTAAAAATACATCATTACATCTATTTTATGGTTTAAATACGCAGAAAAAATTGCCGTTTAACATAATATGAACTCAAAATTTTGTTCCAAGTTGTAAATTAAACGAAAATATATGTATGTATATGCATATATGGACTGGGCAGAGCTTATAGCGAAATTCTAATATAGCGATGTATTAATGTAATGGCAGAAAAATTGTGTTTACAAAAATATATGTATATAGTATAGGTCTAAGTGTAAATTGGCTAATTCAATTTTAATATACAAGCTATAAAAATCTCACATCTACTGTATGTTTTATTAAAAATGCGACTGAAGAAAATGACTTATATGCATTTTTTGTTCGTAGAAATACAGTAGATAGAAAGTATTATTATTCATCTAAAAAAATCATATGCTTTAAAAATATGATTATTATGGTTTTCTCATTTGGCATTGAAATATAATCGTCAAACTTATAAATATGTATTTCGATCGACACCTAATTAATTTTATCGAGCATTAGGCGTATATGTACAGGGGTGAAACTGGGTGACGCAATATTTTGTTAGGTAAATTTAATTCTGGGGTTAATTTAGGTTTAATTAGTCTTATCTACACATTCTACCATAGTCCCACATGGGAATCCCCTCGACATTTTCCCGTAACAAACGAACGCATATCGATTGTGCGCACTGCACTCTGTAAACACAAACAGAGAATTTTCCGTGCAATCGAAGAAAGGGTAGTTACCCTCGTTGTGGGGTGTTGTCATGGCAACACGTACACCGGCGCGCGGAAAATTCGCACGGAAAAGCCTCGCCGGGTAAATTGGACCCCAGCGCGGTTTTATTGTATGACCTCGGCGGGGGCGGCGTGAAAACCACCCTATCCCGACTACCCCCGTAATGTAGAAAAACAACTCATGAAATTATTATTTCATGCGGACAGCGGAGTATGGAAAGGGGGGTTTCAGGGTTGGAGTGAATGCACGCATCGCAAAGGACAATGTCAGGGTTTCCGTATGGAAACGCTTTAATGGTTTTGTGTCGTGAAAAGCAAATTTAGGGTTATTCGTTACGAGAATCATATCCATGACAATAAATCAACAGGTAGAACGTCGAAACAATCGACGGACATACCGTTCGGGATAAGTTTGCCAAAACTTCTCAGACGTAAGATGTTATGGGTTCAATGCACTAGATTATGCTTATTTCTGTAAAAAATATGTTTAATATTGATCATGAATAAGTTTATTTTAACATATGTAGCAATTAGTATGTGCGACTTTATAAACATTTGACATGGATATTATTTTTATAAATTATAAATAAAAATCATTACGACAAGCAAAAATGTCAGTAAAGCTAAATTCTTTCTCGTTAGGAGAGTTTTTTTTTTATTGTATTACATCGATCCTTTAAATTTAAATATTAATACAAAAGTGAAACTTTTGTTCTATATGTCAAAAGATTATTTAAAGCAGAGGTCGACAAACTTGTAAAGAGCTGAATCAGAAATATTTTATTTTATCGGTGGGTCAATATTCTTTAAAATTTAATAAAAAAAAAAATTTATCTATGTCTTTTATAAATGTTGGCTTCTTGGGATAAGCAAAGGAATTTTGGTTGATTTTTTTGGGATAAGCAAAAGAATTTTTTCGAAATCATTTTCTTTGCTATTAAATTGGCTATTGATGTTATTCACAATGTGCTCAAGCCTGAGAGATTTAAATAAAGCTGCAACAATTACACACGACTTTATTAATTTTTTGTATTGTATGTTTCTCTAAAATATTTAACCACTATGTAATTTCGTGATTCTGAATTAATTAAAAAATAATATAATATTGCGCTGTTATTTCACATATTTAATAAATAATTTTATAAACGTTTTTAGAACATGGCATATTTAATTTATTATGCGTTCTAAAGTTGAAGTTGGTCCCGTATTACAATTTTTTAATATCTTCTGTTCTTTCTGTAATCAATCAAATTTACTGTATTCACATTTAAATATATGCTAATAAATAATTGTTCTTTTAATAATAAATATTAAATATTTAAGTATCAATTTTGGCACTATTTATAGATTCTCACTATTGACACTGAACACATGAGAGTTTAATATAATTTATTAAACACGTATGAAATCAGATTTATTCTCAGAATGAAAGACAGGGCCCCTCTGTTCCGGCGCATTAAATTATAAAAATATGGACCCTACTGTCGGACAAATTGATTTAGTGGTATTTTTTTATGACCGTTATGCGCCAACAATGCAGTGTTTGAAGAGCGTGTTTGCTTTCGCGTTCAAAACATGAAGTATAGGAGTACCATGATACCGCCGAAAATTCGTCGAACCATTCGTGACTGGATTATCGAAAGCTCGTGTTATATAAGAGCTGTACCAAATCTCTTTTTGAGTAATGATACATTTTTCATTGTCTTTCGTTGGTAACAACGAATTTCCGCTTCCCATTCTCTCCCCCAGTTTTATTGAAATTTCGGTCACAGGAAACAAACACGACGCTCCTAAGAGATAGCGATCTAAAAGGGAAGCGCAATTTGTATGCGTATATAATACGTTTTGGCGAATTTTGTTCCGTCTGGTGATTCGAACGAATTAATTGAATGCGTGGATTAAGTATAATCGAAAACTTTGAGTGGATTTAGCGCCGTACGAATAAGACAATGTAGAAGGGACTTGTAAATCCATATATAATCTGTCCTAATGCCCCTATCGGTTACGCGCTAAGTGAACAATTACTCCCCCTAATGCGGTTCCAATCTAGAGGAAGACACGCGAGTGGGCGTATGTGTTGAATTGATAGCAAAAAAAATTCAATCGATCGACATTTTTTACCTCCTGCTATAAGAAAGATTCTGGGGTGGCCTTAGTCCCCCTGAACCTTTCCCAAAATGTATCGAATATCATCCCTAAATGCCATTCAGATTTATATGGTCATTTCCTCCGTTACAGCATTAAGACTTCAAAGCAAATTCTAACTGAAAAAATCATCTTTTATATACAATATAAAATATAACGATATGATTTTTATGCAAAAAAAATTGTTTTAAATATCTAGGTAAACAATATTTTTTTATATATTATGTACATAATCGTTTCTCCCCAAATGTATGTATATTTGTTATACATAAATAGACGAATAGGAAGCTGACAGTTATCCATTTATATTTTTAAATTCACTGAATTCAATAGAGGATGGATTTATTACTAGTAGAATCCAATTGTTTATTATCGATTAATTAATTTATTATAAATAGGAAAAAAAATACATAATAACAATATACATATTAAAATTAATTAAATATACTAATACCTAGAACACAATGCGTAAACTAAAAGCGAGTATAATTCATAAGAAAAAAATCAATACTATCCAACAGATGGATAGGAAGTTTGTTCTTGAATGTGGTACTTCAAATAATACTCGGAAACGCAAGCGCTTATAATTAGATGGCACACAAAAACGAAGTTTTCCAGAATATCTGGATTATGTATATTCTAGAGATTGCAATATCAGTAGTACCGATATCTCTAATACTGGTATTGGGTCAAATATCGACCTTAGATACAACCGGTATTATAAAATAAAATACTGGTAGAAACGAAATAATTTTTTCTCTCAAATCCGTACATTTTATTTGCTGAAGACGATATCTAGAACTACTAAAATAACGATTCCCATATTGCTTGAAAGCAGATGCGAAAAATAAAATAATAATAATTGTATCGGCATAGGATATCAATATTTTAAAATTTATATGCATTTTTTACGTATTCTATCAATACCGGTATTGACTGTTTTTCTCTTGGTAATACCGGTATTATTGCAATCCGTAGTATATATTCCTTACCAGGAAATTAAATAAGTGCTTTCGAAGTACATATATATATACATTAATTTAAAGTCGGAATAACATACACTATTAACTCAGAGGTATTAGGTTCGAGCCACAGCAACAACCTTGATTTTTTATGTATAAACTCAGCTGCAAAGTGGCATCTATTGATCATAAATTAAAACTCATACTTTATAATTATTTATATAGATGGCACTGATTTCCAGACTAAAAAGTCTGGTGATTAATACTCACTTGTAGTTATTCATTATGTCTGATTGATCTGAATCTGTATTCCTTTTTAAATAAGTAACCCACACTTCTACTAAATATAAATTTCATTGATGGTTGAATGATTTTAGATTTTACGGCTGTGATCCATATTGAAATAAAATTATTATAATAGTGACACGAAGTCTTTTAAATTGTGAATTATATTGTGTGAATTACAAATGTTTCAATTCCTTCATTTGGCTTATTGAATAAGTAGTTATTAATTTATTATAATATTGTAATAAGTCAAATATCAGGTTTACACAATAATGCATAAGCATTTTAAAAATGACAAATATGTATCTGTGGGGTTAAGGAAATCTAGATAAATATAATCCGACTACTACTAATGGTCCATCTGATTCTAATCTAGCAAACACGAGCTGTTTTGTGTACATATGAACATTTGCACAAGTCAATATATTCACAGCGCTATAAATTTACTCAGCGAAATACTCCAAAGTTTCAAAAGCTATAAAACGCCTGTCGTCTTAATTCCTATTTCAAATATTCGAACTTCTTTAGAGACGAAAAATGGTAAATATAAAACTTCGCTGTGTAAACTTCAGAAAGGCGCCTTTCGACATTTAGTTCCTTTGAAAACACCCCGCTGCACGTATTCTCCACCTGTCGCCCGGAAAAGGGGTGTACGTAAGCCCCCCACTGCGACACTTTCTCCGGTCCCCCAACCACCCACATTCTGTTGAATAAATAAGGCGTTAGGGGTCTAGTCTAGGCTCAAGTGCAGGCGCTCACGCTGATTGATTGCGCCGCGTCCATCAGACCATGTGACGATCACGACGACGACAATGGTCTACCAACTCTTTGGGCACAGAAGCATAATCGCAGTAATGGACGTCTCCCCACGAGATATGATGCCGTTGCACCAATTTACTCCATTACACACAGAATCCCCCACAACCGCTCTTTATGGTAACGTCTCTATTAGGCGTCCCATTGAGTCTCAACCCTTTGCAACTGAGGGGTGCTACTATTGCACATACGATCATCATCGTTTCACTTTAAAATTTCGACACCCAAATATTCACAACTGTGTAAGTTGAAATATGATACAATCTATGCAGCGACCCTTTGAAAGAGCAATGAAAGATGGACGATATAAATATGGTAATTTGTGGCGCAGTCGTAATTAAATGCAGAGCTTTCCCCTAAATTGAGAGTTTTCGAAAATTTATTCAACACGCCGTAGATAATGGTGGCTTAAGTGTTGAATATGAATGTTCAATAAACGACCACTTTTGAGTTATTTGAAGCTCCAACGTTCATTATTAAATATCTACATACTCTATATCTGTATTACATGATAAGAACAGAATTAAAATAATATTTGTATCTAAATAAACGTTCGCGTTAAGCATTGCATAATTTTAAAATTGAGTAATATCAAAACTGTGTGAAATAAAAATTGTGTTTTAATGGGAATACCTAAATTATTATATTAAACTATTTAATAAGATTGATTTTATTTTATTACAAATAATTAATTTTTAATACCTAATATGCATGACTTGCTCTATTTTATATAATTATCACGATATATGTCCGTGAGATCAGATATTTACGACCTAGCTCGATTTTGATTATTCATCACGATATTCATCCTTGATGATAGATCAGAATTATAATTATATAATAAGCATTAATTCCGATCTTCCAGATACGATAGAAATTTAAAAACACTAAATTCCGTAAGGGATTCGAACCCAGTTATTTAAAATCAAGCATTATTTGTATTAATTAAAAAAACAATAAAAGTACACAGCTGTACAATATTAACTCGGAAATATGAGTGATTTCTGGAATTTCTGCAATAAGAACGTGTTTTTTTGTTTATTATTTCGTTTATGGTGTGGCGACCACACACAGATGCTTACGTTTGAAAGGGTCTTATTCTCAAAACTCATGTTAATTTACTGTGAGAAAAATAATCATCCGTCAACAAGGAAACAAAACAATAGCGTAAAGGATTGGGATCACACACAAAAGCCCTTGTTACGACCAGAAAAAATCACATAAATAACACGAGTTTTAAATATTTCGTCGTTGCGAAACGATCACGGATATAATAAATCACCAGATCCACAAGATTCCCGATGCAATAAACGACCTTGGATGATGCCCATCAAGCGAATGTCGCTTTGTAAAGGCGTATACCTATTTTGTTGTTTTAAGAAACGAGACAATGTGTGTCTGAACTGCATGCTTAGACACGCATTGTCATTTTTTTAACGAAATGAAATATTACATATTTTCCTAAAATTTTTGATAATTTATTTTGGCATTTAATGGGAGCTTTTTATATATTTTTAATGATGGACTAGCATTGTATTAGAAAGGTTTGAAATGCATTTGCATTTAATTTAATATACATTATGCTGACTTAGATAACTGCCATTTTATTTTTTTGATCAACTGTTGTTTTTATAGTATAAGTGAAAAAATAATGCTGCCAAACACCTTCTCGATATTAATTATAAATTATATTAACTAGTGATAAATCGTGATCTATAGCATGCAATACTATAAATCGTTTTTAAGCAGCAACAAAAAACTTTGTTGATGTATTAACGGGCTTCGTTATCTATGTATTGACTCATGTTTTTTTAGTTAGTATTAGGCGACTTTCCCTTTCGCGTGCCAGTACATCATACACTTAAAACGACGGCTGTAAATTAAAGATCGATCTGTCACGTCACGTTCCCAGAAGAGCTTTGGCAAAAAAATTGTGCAACGCCGATTACTAAGCCGAATGGATTGTATTTTTTCTTGTCACTAAATAGCTAACGGCCAAAATTGCGTGCTCAACGATCGTGAGTCACCAAACAGGTACCAATTATGAGACAAGTACTTTTTGCTCGTCGCCGCTTTGGGGTGGCTATGGAGGGAAAGATTTATTTGCTCGGAGGGCTTCCTCTCTCTCTCTCTCCCTGACATCATCGGATAGAATAGCCGAAATGAGTAACGAACGGTTCATTACCGATTCAGTATCGATATTTTCCTATAGTCATAATTAAAATCGCATCAAACTAGGCGAGGTCGATTAGGACGGAAACCCTTCCGTGTCAAACGCATTAAAAACGAATCAAACCTAGCATTCTAACGCACGCTCCCTTTTGCTTTGTTCTAGGTTTTCGTATAACATCCAAAAATGAAGAATTACAGACTGACGTTGTGCTTCTTAGCATCCTTCGCGTGTGTCATCTCAGCCGATTCGAACGTGGGCGTTAAGTACAAGAACCAAATTTTGACTTCAAGCACTGTACAGTGGAACGCCGTCAACGGAGACCCTGCTCATTTGGAATATGCCGTTACTGGAAGCACTAACGTAGTGCCGGGAGGTACATATAACTACGGTTTATTGATTATTTTTTTTTTTGTATATATTTATCTCTTCATTATTTTCAGCTATCAACTCAGCCAACTCTGATGAACTACTCAGCAACGCTATTTACGTCTGCCGCATAAGGCACGACGGAGTCTACATACCGGGACAGTTGCGTCCCAAGTACAAAGAGTGTACTGCTTCTCTGCATGGTTTCATTCACCACAGTCCGCGTTATCAGATTTTGCATAATACCGAAAACGGAGGATTACTCACCTGGGTGCCGTGGAACAAGTTTATAGACATTCCCAACGGAGCTTTAACCGGAAGTCCCGAAACATTCATAGCTAGAGTGTCGGTAATGCAAGGTCAAGATGAAGGAGCTGGTAAAAAATTGGGATACACGCACTTCTTGGGCAAATTAGATCCGAAAGAGAACCTCGGAACGATTACCGTGGTTAACGATCAAGACAAAGAAGTCAAATACGAGCAAGGAGAAGTTTTAGTCGAAACCGAGCCGACTCGTTACGAGCTTACAAATGTGAGGTACAGCATGGGAAGAAAGCGGGAGAAGAAAGACGCCCGAGTTTTGTCTGAAACGATATTGAGAAACGAAGGAGATACGGATTCTATTAGTGTGGATTCAGCTTTAGCTTATAATTACACTTATGTGCTATCTTGGGGTCGCATTAACGCCGTCATTAAAGGGTTGAATACGACAGTTCGCGCTGAAAACGGCACCGTTGTAGACGAGATGGGCTGGGGATTACCGAGAACTGAACACAAACAGGACGTTTACAAAGTGGAAATGTTCCTCGAGCCAGGAACGGCTACTAACGTCACTCTCGACGGTAATTATACTGACAGGGACGTGCCATATTCGGCTACCCTCATTTCATTTTATCCAGAAGGCGTTACTAAAACCAGAACGGTTAATGCGATCAAGAACGAAGTTGGAATGATGGACGTGAATGCTGTTTACAGTGCGATTTATTTCTTGATGAATAATACATTAGTTCCGACTACTACGACTACTACGACGACGACTTCTACTACCACGACTACTACGACAGAAGCTCCTATGCCGGAAGAACCGCCAGAAGAGCCGAAAACGCTGAAAAAGAAGGAAGAAGAACTGATGTCCACGCCGAAGAAAGGCGAGAACCAAAGCATGATGTCCGACGAAGGAAACCCCGAAACGCTGAAGAAGAAAGATCTCGTGCAGCAAGCCAGCATTTTAGGAGCTGGGTCTTCCAATATTGTCACGCCATCTTTAATCATGTTGGTGGCTGCGCTATGCACCGGCGTTAGGCAATTGTTGTAAATTTGTGGTAATAATGATGGTTTCGGGAGAGTGTGAAAATAGTGTATATTTAAGCGTTATATGTGGAATTATGGTGAAGATGATGAGGGATGCGAGTACAGCCGAAATCTGGAAAGTTAAATTATTTTGAAACGTGAGTATTTTGGGCGCATTTTTATTATTAAATTATTGTATGTTAAATATTATATTATATAGCTTATGAAGAGCAATTTTATTCTTCCACCGTATGTACTAAATATACAGTAGGACGTAAATTCTCGGCTTTCTGACAGTTTATCGCGGTCTATTCGATTTGACTAGTCTTTCGATCCAATCACGATGGATCGATATTATATCGCTGAGTAAATATTATAAATCTATATCTGCTTCAATTGGATTAATGTCGACCGCGTAAATGTGAACTATCAATCACGCGATGAGTTTACATTCCACTCGTCTTAGTTAAATAAATAATAAAAAAAGTAAATGGCAAACTACAGAAATGTTTCATTCCAATAAAGTATGTAAATTATTATTTAATAATTATGTATGAATATAAATTGATAACTTGTATATAGCCAATGTAAATAATGCGCTTTGAGCGGCGACGGTGCATCACCGACACACGAAAATAGTGGCGTTTTTTTTGGTAGGATAAGGAGATATGTATATCGTCAGATACACTGAAAAGATGTTGCGGCGAATGTATTTTTGTGAGACAAAGGTTTAATCTAAGTGTTAATGAATCTCTATTATCTAGTAGGAGCAGACTTAAGTTTTTAAAAATACATACACACTTAACAACACTATCGAGTATGCAGTATTCCAAAGGTACAAATATCTTGTATGTATTATGTATATGTTATATACATACTGTTGTATATAATTAACGCTAAAATCGCGAGACTATCGCAAAGTTTCACATTTAAATAATAAATAAAAAATATCAATTATTATCGTTGATTTGTTGCGTTGAACGTCGTGTATTTTGCCTTGTGTACGCTAAAGTTCATAAAGTTGATAAGTATTAAGTAACTTTAGGACGGTGTTTGTCATCCGTATTTTAAAAATTAAAATAAAATAAGGGACACATTTGTGATCTGAGAGCCCTTTTGAAATATTTTGCCCCTGATATGCGACATCGAACGTCCAGAGGCTTGGCACGGTATATATTTATCATATATATCAAAACATGTCCAAACCCCTCCGTGTGTTTATATGAGGGTTTTTTTTAGTGGGTATGATCTCGAACAGATTGATACAGAAAAGTCTATTTTTCAAATATTTTCGTAGATTGAGATGAGTATTTTTTTTACGACCATCCGCGATTTGCAAATTTCGTGCGTTGCTTCCCGCGGATAATATAACCCCTCCCTTCACACACACACACGTAATGATTTGCACTAAAATGATATGTACAAAAGATCGTTGAATTAGGTTTTATTTTTATACTAAGATTAGAAAAAAACTGATTTTTTAGTTGTACCACCACTGTTGTGGCCCTCCGTAAGTTTTGCAAAACGGTATATTTTTGTTTTTCTTTTCTTAAAATCGTTCCTAAATCTGTTTACGATATAATATGTGTATTATTAATTAATTAATTAATAAAAGGAAAGATATGCTGAGCATTCATTATTATTTGTTATATTTAAATAGTGTCGAAAAATTCAAATTTGCAAAGCTTAATTGTGATGTTTGATGTGAAAAATATGATGTTTTCATTTTAAAGTGATTAAATAAAATGATACTGAAAAAAATACAATCAAACGATTTTCATTTATAAAACCACTCGAATTTCCCATATGTATTTTATCAATAAAAACAGACCGCAAAAATATTCCTCAAGTGTTTTTCTTTCATATACTAACATCATACATAAATATTTTTATAAATAAATCATCAAGCAAGAAACACTTTTCAGATATAAACATACATGTATCATTTGTACCGACATAACACTAAACAAATATTCATAGTACATGACTACGGATCTCATGCTAATGTATAAATATTAAATATTGTTAAAAAAACGTTATATATTTAGAGATAAACGTGTAAAAATACAGAGGCAAACTCGTTGAAGGACCTTGAATTTTTAATAGGAACACAGAACACAATGAATATTTAAAAATTGATACTAAAAACATATTCATATTTTAGACAAAACAGGTTTTACACACGTACATACATACATTTACATAAATACATACTTAAGTACACGTAGGTATAACAGTTAAATTAAAAATATATAGATCACAGATTTCAAGTTATTTTAATTATTATTTTTGTTTTGATTATTTTTTTACATAAAAACTTACTTAAAAATAGTTTTAACATATGTTGCTAATATATATACATATAGTATTTTTCAGTATAATATTGACAATGTTCTAAAAATAATCCAGTTTTTTTAAAATAAAAATATGTTTTTATGCTATTTTTTTAACTTTATTTTGAATACTTTGAGAGTAGAGAATATTAATTGTAAGTGTTACTCCGTAACAGTCATATATGTAATAATTGCTTATATCTGTTAAATATTGATAATATGGTCCCAATAACGGTTAGCCTCATACCTGTATTTCGCAAATTAGTCTAAATGTTGTAGACCCAAATAATTGACGCTCGCTCTCAAATTTATGCAGTATCCTGTTTTAAAAGTTATAGCTAAATATTGTTTACAAGTAGTTACTATAAAAGCTTTTTTTAACTTTGTTAATTTAAATTTAACGTATCTTAAATTTTTTAAAAATCTATTTTAAAATATTTATATAATTAGTACATAAAATGTAGAAGAACAGCTTTAAAAAACTGGTATGCCGGTCTTTAGTTGATGTTTTTGTAGCGATATAATATAGATTAACCTTTTGGGTATAAGCATATTATGAACTAAGCAGTATCAAAGGCTTGCTCTATATCAAACACCAATACTCTTGTGCTTCAAAATATTTTATAATGAATTTTTATGTTTGCTTGGTTGTTCAGTGCGGTTTCAAAAAAATAAGCGGTTCACTGCATTTTGCAAAAAATAAATGTTTAATTTTTTTCATATATTTTATTGAATAGTAAAAATTGATCTATCTACTTTTAAGTTTTATAATTATTTTATAATTAACTATATTAACAAGCTTTTTTAATCTGCACATTTTAAAATTTGTTCCTTGCCTGTAACGCTTTCCCCACAGATTTTAGATAATATTAACTGCCTCTAAACTATAATTTGTTGAAAAATTATATTTATAAGACATTAAAAATGTAGTATAATGTCGATTTCTTAATATTTTAAATTTTTTAGGCTTACAAAGCTGTATCATTACACATTATAATGAAGCAAAAAAACTTGATTATATTCATAAGTTGGGTTATGAACAACTCATTAAACCAGATTTCCTCTATATTACATTTGCGTTAACACAGTCAGTTCGAGAGCTATCCATTTCATCGTTTTCATCTTATAATTAAAAAAAGATATCTGGGTCTACGCTCCTACTAATAGCTCTAAAGCATACGATACGGATGTATGTTCGAGATACTTATTATTATTCAAATTGATTGATAAATATAAAAAATATAGCAATGATTTTTTTATATAAATTTGTTCAAAATATAAACAGGAGTAATAATAAGTATAATATATCCGTATCGCGTGCTTAAAAACTTCCCATCTCCTTCTCGATTATGAATAATAATGAAATGGATAGCTCTCGAACTGATTCTGTTAGCGCAAATATAATATAGTATAATATACAGAGTGAGGCATAAAGATCTCACACAATTGAAATGGTATAAAAATAAACAAAGCTACATTCTTAGAGAAAAAAAATATATTTTTCTGAAAAGTACATAAAGAAAACAGTTTTGTTTTAATGTGTTAAATCATATCCGACAAATGGCGGCTGTTGTTGGTAATACTTTTTTGAAGGCGTTCCTGGATTTTACTGTTTGATCCTTTCCTTTCCTTTAAATACTCTGTTTAAAAACCTTTTCCTGAAGTCACATGGAGTTAAAGCTGGTGACATTACCGGCCATCCTACGTTTCTCTTAAAAAATATCAAACTTCCAAGGAACATTTTTCTCAATATTCCGAGCGAACGTCATGCTGTGTGAACTGTGGCATCATCCTGTAGAAACCACATATGTTTTGTATCCACATCGTCCAGCAAAAGATTCTTCAAACATCGCCTTGGTATTCCCAATCTTATGGCATGCTTACAACGGATCGCTAAATTAATGTTTTTACTGATGACATTTTCTGGCGTTTTAACTGTCTTAGGTCTAACAGATGATTTTCTTGTCAATCCTAAGATTAGAAATTCATAGAAAAATCGTTTTCTGATCTGGTGTAGACGCATTTTGACCGAGTACGTCGTTGTCACAGAACGCTTGTTATCATAATACACTTGAACATCAAAGTTACGATGTTCACCTGTTCAATTTATAATAGATACTAAAAAACGGAGTGACCTATTAAAAAAATCTTATCCTTTTCACTAAAGTCCACACAGTACCTCTTTAAAACATAAAAGATCTTTATGCCCCATCAAGTATAATCGTCAAGAGCATGTGCGCTGGATCTCGGGTAGACGAATCTTTACATACGTTATAAAATTTTGAACTACGATTTCTACAAGAAAATAAAATGAAAGGCCTAAAACTGCGTTTCGCCATAGATTGGAATGCTAGGGGACTATGATAGTAAAAGTTTAAAAACCACTGATTTAGAGTAGCTTCTCTAAATTCATAGAACTCTATAACCTTCAAAAAATACACGGTTTTTGATGTTCTTAAATAACACAATACAATAACCTGATTTAATTGTAAAATTATTTTTTTCGTAGCACTAGTCGATTTCATTATTTATTAGGGATCATAATTTATGTGTTTTTTTTAATTTATGGTAAGACCAAACATTTTTATTGATACTAAATCCATCTGAAATATTAAAAAAAATATATGATTTTAAAATATCTGTCATGGCTATAAATGAATTTGAGGAATAATTGCTATGTTCTATACATTTAAGGCATGGGATATTAATAACAGTTAGCACACAGGAATAAACAAAAATGTTTGACAGTGCTTTTTATGTTGAAGAGAATCGATACTAAAACGTGCTAGACAAACACCTTTCCATCGTGTCTCATCAATTAGACCGCGTCGACAAATTCGACCATCATCTCCCGGCTAATGGGGCTTTACAGAGTGTCGACAAATATCCGACGCCTTTATTCTTCCAAATGCCTCAAGGAAGAACATAGTGTGTTCAGCAAAAAGACAATCGATCGACCCGGGTCTGCCAGCCCAGCCGGCGCCGTAGGGCCATTAAAAAGCTCATACTACCCTCAGTGCCAACCTCCGCCAAAGCTTGTGGCGAAACGAATCAATAATAAATTCAGGTCAGGTGAATTATATTTTATATAATGTACAACGTGAAAACGATTGAAACGTTAAATCACCTGCCAAAATAGAGCTAGATGTTATAATGCGCCAACCTCCCTTAGAGGTCGTACCTCATGGTTACAGCAGGCGCTTACGACTTCGCTAGAGTTAACATTGAACATGTATTTACATGAGAGACATTATTGTATAATATTATTTAATATAATATGTTTATATAAATTAGTATAATACATATATAATAATGAATATATTTTACATATATAATATATATATATATATATATATATATATATATATATATATATATATATATATATATATATATATATATATATATATATATATATATATATATATATATATATATATATATATATATATATATATAAAGTCTATAATGGTGCTTTTTAAATTCCCTTGGCAATGTAACTCTCTCGTGAGCTCGTTAAAAGCTACGATGCCGTCGACTATATGAAAGTTCAAAAACATGAAAGAAATGTAATAATTGTATTTTTTAATTTTAATATTTTATAGCGCATCTATTTTAATTATTTTTAAACGTATCTATATAAACAGTATTTAAGTAAATGTACCATACATACAAATTGTATGACTTACAGTTTTTTACAGTTTCAACATTAATTAAGTTTTATACTTAATTAAAGTAGGTAGTACAAAGGATGTATTAAGTATACAAATCGTATGCATGATATATATATAATACAGCACTAACGTTCTTGACGCGAATCAATGCAGATAAATTAAATAATCACAAACTAAAGAAATTTATAATAGTATTATGCCAATTGAAGAAACGACTGAGAGCGAACTTTGTCGACAATATAATAGGTATATAAAATATATATTCATATATATGTATTATATAAGCACAATATACAAAGTATCATTTTTTCAATTTATTTATACATGTCACAATGAGTAAATATTTTTGGGTTATACCTCAAAGAAAATCTAAAAAATCAGTCTCAAATCTATCCCGAAAATATTTAAAAAAATATACAATGAAATTATATTGGAATATATTTCACCGGTAGATACATGTTTTTACCAGTAAAATCATGTATCCTCCTCAATGCTACGCTCCACAGCAGAAACAACTTCTTCAGTGCGCACTGTACGACGTCTCTGCGGATGTGTATTATTAATTAGAATATGCGTGGTGCGAAAACGATCTATGGTTAATTTATTTACTTGCTCGGATCGATGTTTATGTCGACCGTAAAATAAACTTCCCGCACGGAAAGTTTCGCGGATTGTATCACGATATTTTAAATAAATTCATAGTGAAATGGCAAACCAAACTGAGCACAATTCAGTCAAATCGCTAGAAAAAGTGTGTCCAATTCGAAAAAAAAACACCCTTTTTATGCGATAACACTTGTATTTATTAAACTATATTTATGGACAAATTATAGTTTCAACATATTAGTAAAGTTTAAGGTCATACAAAGATTCTTGTATTAGTTGACCGGTCGAACTCGGGTGTTTAAAAGGTCATTCCATAGAAACAATTGATAATACTGCTTAACCCGCGGGCTATTGGTTTGCGACTATTATACTAGACCCATTGAGTCACATTTCCATTATATTTATAACAATAACGATGCATTTTAATGTGACAAACCTGGAGTTACTATTGCTGATCTCTTACGATTGTTTATGATTATAAGTCGCATTTTAAATTTAAATTGAGCTATTGCCATTTTTGACATATTATACAATGAACTGTTTTTAAATATAAACTCCATTTTTAATGATATGGTATACAATCATATTCGTAATGTTCAAATGATATTTTTTTTAATAATATGTTAGAATATTATATTGAGTGTAAAATAAATACTTTTCGAGTACTGTATGTACTTGTCGCATGCTTCTTTGTCGGCGTATTACGTATTATATCGATCGACACAACACAAAAGCCACTTTTGCTCTTCTAAAAACACATCCTCCTGTTATAGCCGGCCTTCGCCAACTTAGTACGCGTTGTCCGACCTTCTGCTATTTTCGAAGTAATCTTTGTCAAATGTCACTGATTCCATTATACGGGAGTCTTGAATGCCACACCAAGATGGCATTTATAAAAAAACTCGAAGAAAGTGTGATACAAAAAATATGCAATATCCAAAATATTTTTTTATGAGAAGCATCTTCAATGTGGTTGCTTTCACACACTTATTTTTCATTGTGGAAACGTCGCTGTCTTGCGTTCTGAATAATTCATATCCGCTTGGCAGTTTGATAACTAATTTTCGAGGTCAAATGGAAGATTATATTTATCTGGTGGGTCGTTATACGAAACCCTTGCGATGATGAGAGATTTACACTTTGCGATAATTCCCTGTAGTCGTATGGAATAAAAATATGATACATTTATTGAGAATATATACGTAGCATGAGTAAATGATGATAGTGGGGATGTAATCTACAAATTTATTTCCTTGTAAGGTATTTAAAGTGGTCTTAAAATAATATATTAATGAGAAAACTGATTGATTAAATTATGTTTATATATTATTAATTGCTCAATATGATTTAAAATTATGAAATAATCAAATAAATATAAAAACGAAACAATCATATTATTAAATTCAGTTTCTAAAAATAGTTTTCTTGGCATTTTCTGCTTGTATTTTAAATAAGTGCAATGCTCCATCTCTAAGTCGATAACCTTTACCACTCCCTACAAAGTATATGAAATTATTTTATTGTTAAATATAGAAGTAAAAGTACTATATTAATGTATCTGATTTTTTTTTAAATATTGGAGAGTGTACTTCAACACTCTCTAATATTATTTGGATTTTTCGCCGCTCCTAGAATACTACGGCCCGGTTTTTGCACACACCTTGAACCTTTGCTTTGTGTTCATGTAACAAACCAGCAGCTTTTGTCCGGCTAATTCAGCCCCATATCGGATTACTGAACTTTCGTGACTCGACGCTGAAATTCATTATAGTATTATGTGTGCTCGTTGAAAAATCTATTCCCCAAAGGGATCACACGAATATGAACGAGAAAAAAATAAGCGGATAATACGGAAGCGACACGTCATTGGTTTAAAAATATGGTATAAATATAGAATGCTAAAATATAAATTGCAGTTTTAAATTTTTTAGCGATTTCCGCTTAGATATAAAACAGATTTCCCGAGGGGCTAAAAGAAAATTGGAGTTCATTTTTGAATTATGTCGAAATTTGTTACTATCCTGATTGAATAACTGAAATTATTTTAAAAATTTACAGAAATGCATGTATATTTTACGTACATATGTATATACAGAATATGATATTCTAATGTCTTTCAGTGGAATTTATGATTCCGTTTTGCTATATTTGTTTGACATTTTCCTATGCATACATTATGTTTTATCTGATAACGACTAGAAAAATATAGTTATTTTTTAATAAACGCGTTTGAGTGATTTTTTATTATTTCTGTACTATTTGTTGCATCTGAAAACTTTTCAATGAGTGAATTTTGACGCAACGCTTAGCAAAATTTTAGTTATTTATTGTTAAAACGATTTTCAGTTAATCTATGCTTCAATTATGAATGTGCTTGGATCATAACATGTATTACAATGATGTCTAATAAACTGTCGACGTCCTTATTTAGCAATTTACTAAATAATTAGAAAACTATCTGGATTTATTTATTAGAAATCAGACCATTATAAACTGACAGGTTTTCCTAATGTATCATGATGACATTGATACAAAATAGTCCAGACATTTCACACCTATTATAATTACAGTTACGCACAAGCTATTTAATAAATATAACATGACAAGTGGGGTAACCTAATGCGTTACAACGGGGTAAACATAATTAATACCTACAAGTAAGTAGTGAGGCATCAGACTGAAACCAAACTGAAAATTAATGACATATATTTTAGTAAATATAAATTATTATTATTACAGATTAAAATGAATTGTTTTTAATATATTAACCTGCCATTTGAGTGGAGCTCAAATGGCAGGTCTTGGAAGGAAAAACTATTGGTGGAGTGTCGAGTTGAATTATTGTCACCTGAGATCTGTCATGATGTATTTTTGTGACGATCCATTGATTTGTCTCGTGATGTGACTTTGTGGCGTCTCTCACCGCGTCACTACCGTTGTGTCACATATTTTATAATGTTAGTTTAAGACATATTTATTTAGCAAAATGTGACCTGATAGGTTAACCTAGTTCGTCACGATTGCCAAAAGTATAAAATAAATTACAATTTTAAAATATATACAAATATACACATATGTATATACGTATGCATATATACAAATTCATATAAGCACACACACACACACATACATATATAAGTAAAAACACGACGCAAATAATCTCAATAAGTGTGCATTGTCCAAAGCCGCATATGTGCACGAGAAAATGTCAATATCTCTATGCACAGTATTGAGCAGACGAACGGCCTTTGCCAGAGAAGAGTTGGCAAGTGCTCCAGTTCTAGACTTTACAGGCAAGGACTATGGACGCGACCGAGAAATATATATAAGAATGTTCGCGAGCCAATTACATTGGTGCTTAAACACACTCTCAAAATGTGTTCTGTTTTTTTAAGAGAAACGGTCCAGATGGTCATTCCTGCGATCGTAAAGCAAAGGGCAGAATAATAATATAATTATGCGCAAAGTAGACTGTATTGTTTAGCTAGCATCCTTTCTTAGCAAATAGTAGTGTTTTAGCAGTGCGATTAATGTCTCGGTACGGATGTTTTATTAAGTTGATCCATGGAATATTTCCAATTATTAACGCGATTTAATGACGAGTTCTCTCTTCTATTGTTAGTCTTATTTACGAGACGTTTTGGTTTTTCTTTTCATTTGTTTGAAATGATTGTTAGAATTGCAAATTAAGCAGGTGGTAGAAACCCCTACAATGTCTTATAATATATAATAAAGTGAAACCTTCTTACATAATTATAAGCGATATTGTAAAAAATATTTGCGGCTTATGATTAGGTGGTTAATCTATCTTATCTAGATAAAATAGTAATTGTACTAATTAATGGGACACAACCACAAACCGCAAACAAGTCAATATTTGTTATTAAATATGATATAAATTTCGTTTATTTTTTATTAAAAATACATAAAATTTTATGGGACGTGTTGTATTATAAATAATATACAAATTGACCTGATAACATTTAAAAAAACTGTTCAATTTATATGTCGAGATAATAATGTCACTTTAACGGTTGGAAGAATATTTTACAGTCTATAAAGACATACAAATGTATACCGTCTCTCGGTTCTGTAAAAATATTATTTTCATCCACTTTTTGCTCTACATAGAGCAGAAGAGAAAAGCCAATAAGAATAAAGTGAATAAATCGTGCGGAAGTGTGGCGAAACAAAAAGCGGAGGGAGAGAAATACAGCAAAACGTAAAAATCGAAAGCTTCGAGTTACTTTAAACCCGTTACCGTACTCTAAAACATTTTATATATTCCTTCAGGCGTAAAATTTAATTAAATTTCTAGTAAAATACGAGGCAGCAAGGGTGGCCCGAAAAAGTTTATGAGATGCCAGTGGCGATTTTAAAATAGACATGATATTAAAATTTGTCGCAAATGGTTCAATGTAAAATATTAAGAAAATTATATTGTTAGATATTCAAAATGAACTGTATATTATATTACTTAGTGATTAAAGTTGTGTTAGGTGTGCGCCCCAATTGATTACTCAATTATGGCTTATAATTGTAATCAAAAACGTATTATCAACTTGAAACGTGTTTCAACATCCACAGTAACTAACAATTGCATCGAACAAAACAGCCTGGCAATCAATCACAGCGTCGTGTTGTACAAACAAAAAAACTAGAGCGCTTGATTTATTAACTGCATTCTGTTTTCTATAGATACGTTATGCTTTATTTATGCTAGTGTGTTTAAAATGCGACAAAGAACATATGTGCAAGAAGTAAACGTAATTGAAAAGCACAATATACCTGATTCATAAGAGTATTAAAAAAAAAGATTTTATATATGTAAGTAAATCCAGCCAAATAGATAATGATTTTTTTAAATGCGGATACAAGGATTACAGCATAAGCATATATAGATAAAAAAAAAAATTGAGTAGGAATGTGCATCTTCTCTATACAAAGAAAAACGTTTTAAGATAAGAAGACTAAAATAGAAAAAAAACTTTCTTTTATAACTAAAAAGGAGAATAAATGAATAGAAAAATTTTCGAAGATTAGTTCAAAATCAAATGAGTTATTAAGGTGGAAGATTTTTTATAAAAAGTAAAGAGTTATCACAGAAAACAATATTATACTCATTCTCATCCAAATAAATTAAAAATGAATGACGGTCTAATAGTAGCAATATTTTTACCGCCTGATGTTACAAGTTTAATGCAACTTATGGACCAAAGTATATCATCAATGAAACGGCTTTACCATGTTAGTCTTTTCAAAACTCTTGTTGAGGAAGATAATAGTTTGATCAATTTCTGTGCAAAAAATGATGACATTGGATACTATATATTGAATAGCACAATCTCGGTAAAATATGTGGAAATAGATTCTGAAGGGTCTGAAGCATATGATATATCTGAAATATGCCGTTTAATGAAAAAAATAATTTAAAAAACTAAGTGATTCAAATGATGCGGATATCTTTTCTATTGTCACTCAAACAGAAGAGAAAGGAACTGATAGAATACAAGTGAAAAATATATAACAGTTGCATTAGTCACAAGACGGCTCTGACTTCTGTAGAAATTTTATTTAAATGCATTGTTTTAAGAAAGCACTTTATTAAGATTACTATTCTTTCTGAGGAATTAAATTATCCATTACTTATATAGTCTGTAAAAATCACAGTCACAAAAATAAAACGTGTCTTCTTCATATCGTAATTTATCAATCAAAATGTTGACCAACCAATAATATTATTTTCCAAGAAAAACGGTGAAAGTGGTTATCTCAAATTATAATGAACATCTCGCGTGACTACGCACATGGATTAAAACTGTCGACATTTCACAGATACGTTTTCTGGTTACGAGAATGCGATAGTGTTAAAGACGCTAACTACGTTACTCGTTGACGACATAACCGCCGATTCTAACAAAGAATAAAGATTTCACAACTAATTGCTTTAACAACCCAGCAGTTTCGTGATAAACTTGTCGCTAAACTAATAATTGGGGGTAACAAAGTTCAAAACCCTACTCTGGACCGGCAAGCTTTAGCCGCTGAGAGGGGAGAGCTGATCTCATCGATCAAATATGATATTTGTCAAGTTTTGTAGAACAATCAGTAGTGTTATCGATGAAAAAGGATCTTACTCTGCTTATCGCCGTATTTGATTTCAAAAGAGAATTGTATAATACAACACTTCTTTATAAAACGGTTATTGAAAAGGAGTGATATTTAAACAGCACATTCTTACTGAAAACACTGATAAGATATGATTTCAATGAAATATGTATATTATTATAATATAAACGGCAAAATCATTCACTGTAAATTTTGTTACGAAATACGCGAAATCGCCTGTATCGAATGGGACGGGTAACTTCTAACAATCGATATCAGGAAAAAATCTCTAAAGATTAAAAAAATAAATAAAAAACAGTCGTTTTTTACTTGGCAGTGTCTGTGATAATAACACGTTCCATATACTAATACATATATCTTCAATACTCTGATATACACATACATATGGTTTGCTTATTATTGATTGTCTTCAATTATTAAAATGGATAATCTATATCAAAAAAATACTTTAAAAATAATAGTTACAGAAGACTATTTTTTAAATAAATAATTTTATAACACGAGCTTCGAATTTTGCTAAATAAAAATAAAATGAATGAATAACATATCAATAATGTTACTGTAAAGTGTAGTTCAGTAAAGTTACATCTATTCATAAAAATAGTAACAAATCGAGATAAATTATTCGAAACAATTATCCATAGTTACGTTTTTAATCACTTAAAACAAGTTTAGTTCCACTGTCACTAACTTCCTATCTTTCACTAAAAGAGTGACAAAATCTCTCGACGCGGAAATACAAGTAGACGTCGTATATATTTATTTTGAAAAAGCACTCGAATAAATTTGTCATGGGTTATTAGTAAAAAAAAAAATGTCGAACTTAGGTTGCTCAGATAATCTAATTAGATTATTTTTGTTGACAGTTTATAACCTAAGAGAGCCGATTGTCGAATTTTTTTATCGCTTCAGGAGTTCCTCAAGGGTCCATATTAGGTCCTTTGCTTTCGCTATTTATAAATTAAATAAATACGATAGTTATAAATTACATCTTTTGCATGCCGATGATTTAACTTGTTTATATGCATTCGATCTATTGCGCTTTCTCAGTACAGAGAGATATAGATTCTGTATAGAGATAATCCTCCATAAATTATATGCCTTTTAGTGTCGGAAAATGCCCCGATTTCATTCCTCATCAATATATTCCTATAATTTCGATGGGAACATTCTGCTTAAAGAAACTTTTACTGAAGATATCGAAATCATTTTTAAGAGCAAATAATTTTTTTCTACATGAAAACGACTTCTGCAAAATTCTTTCAAGATGCTCGGTTTTGTTTTTTAGGAACACGTTTCACTATAACGATTAGACAGCTATTCGTGTCATTTATAACGTTTTAGTTTGCAGCATTCTTGAATCAATATATATTTTAAAATAGCCAAATAAGCAAATACTCCCTCTTAATTTAAAAAGTTTAGAAAAGGTTATTGCCATACCTTTTTAAAAGGCTATTATTTTGGGTTATTTTTCATTTTTGTATCGCAGCGCTTTTCTTTTTCCCTGAGTTCTTGCAGAGTGTTGTAGGTCGCTAAGCATTTATTCAAACTATTAAAATGTTTTCTTGACAATCAAACTATTCTCGAGGAGTTCTAGTTTCGTGTTTCGGATAAAATCACGATCGCATCCTCTTCCTATGGGACCATCACTATGGGTGTCACCATCTATCTCCTTAATACACTAACATTGTACATTGATATATTTCATGTCAGCTATGAAAATCTGACCTCGTTCGTATTATTTCATTTTAATATTTTATGATTTATTGTCTTTTTTCTTTCTATGTACTATGTACTATTTTTGATCTTCATCACGCATTTAGGTAACCTGTTAGGTCACGATTATTTTAATTAAAATAAATAAAAAAAATTAACCGTACCATAGGGTTTGTCAGGACACTGAAAGTATTGATCTTCACCCGAGTCGCAGTTAGCTCATAGCAATAATAATAATTTTATGTCGTAACGATAAGTTTATCAATCAAGTTGGAATTACCGAGAGTATTAATAATATACCTCATGTCTTTATAGAAAATTCCCGCAATAAATTTTAACCTGGAAGCAACGACATAAAATAAGTGATATTGATAGGTTTTATTTAGTACTTATTTTTACCACTATATGAATATCGTAAATGTTCTTGTGACACAATATCACAAAATTAATTTCATACCTGGTTTTTGAATCAATGAATATTATTTGTATATTTTTATTAAACATGACAATCATTATTTAAAAGCAGTTTATACATATTAATATAATTACAGTTTTCATAGGTTATTGAATACATAAATCTGTTTTGTACCGCTATGTATTTTTAGTTTTTCAACAGAAACAGTTTATTGGTCCTTGAATATATCGCTTATTAAAATTATATGCTATGAACTGTGTCCCAAATGTTCATTGAACTGTTTATTTACAAAACTTCAATAAGATCAATACAAGCGCCTATTTGATTTAGGTTATATTTTAATTAACATAAATACTGCTATGTGGTTTTCACATACAAGACCGATCTTGTTGAATGTTAATTTTATTATTCTTAGATATTATCGAGTTTAAATATTTACATCGTTACCAATTTACGATGACGTAAATAATCTTCAGTATACAAACGAGAGAAGACATATGACGTAATATGGTGGAAAGACTCATAGATGACTTTTTCTCCTTCTTTCAAATCGCTAACGGCTGTGGATATTGGATTTGTATCTGAGACGCGAAACCGGTCTTATCGCTCGAACGAATGACACTAAAATAAACAAGTCCGCAAGTTGTATGAGAGTCAAATTATTTAATGTTAATAAATGTAAATAAAAGGTCAACTGCATCGTTATTTTTTACATTCCAAACGGATATATCCGCTCTTATATTATGATGCACCTGAGAGATCGCTAATATTCCCGCGCTACCGCAGCTCGATTGTGATGTCATCGAATGGAATGTTAACACTTTATCAATTTGTAACAGTACACCAGAAGATACGTGTGCTTACTAAGATTGACTAAGCAAGAGATTGCCAACGGAAGACAGAGTAGAGGATCAATTCTACTTGAAAGGTTGCAACAGCCTTCGCACTTTATAGAAACTTCCTTGTGGACAATAATTGCTATAAGATGATAAACTTTTTTTTATTTACTCAAATTATTGAATATGCTACATCATAAGTAATTCAAACAACGAGGAAATAACTTGATTATCTTAGTGACAAGGTAAAAAATCCATATTAAGTAGTTGTAAAATACATTAACGATAACTAAAACATCTCGATTATCCGTGCTAATACTGCTAATGCAGGAGATGAAAGGCAAGGATAATCCGAAATATTCATTTTTAATTGATTAAAAAATATGTATAACATATTTACACTACAGATTTATTTATTTTTTAATTATTAGGAAAATCAGGGATTTTCGTTTGGTTTTGAGAATCTCTCAATAATTTTCGAATAGCAGTACAAATTGTTTTAGGATGTATTATATCATTACATTTGAATCCCCTTTATTCGATATATTCCAATAAAGTTTATACATAGGTCAGTGCCGTCTTGTGACTAATGTAATTGTTAGTATATTCTTCACTTGTATTCTCACAATCACACCCTTACACCATAGTGACCCTTCAAACCCTTCTCGCACGTAAAGTGTTTAATTTATATATGTTTCTTCTAGATAAATCTTCTAAAAAAAATTATGTATATTTCTTATTTCATATTATTAATTATATCATTAATTTCTATTATCAACAGCAATGGTCTGAATTTGGTACGTGAGTACGCCGTGAGATATTATTTTTTGTTTGGAGTCAGCATAATTTATTTCAACTTTATAGAAAAGGTGTATTTTGTATTAAAGTAGTAGTAATCAAACAATTAAAAGAATTCATGATTTCTTTAAAGATCATTTGTGAACAACAATCGGGATTCAAAGAAAAATGTTCCACTGAGATTGGTTGTTGACCAAGGATTGGAACAAAATCATTTGAACAGTTTTCTTGTATTTCAAGAGAGCTTTCGAAATAATAGATGTTGAAGAAATTATAGGTATAAGTGAAATAGTTTTTAGATGATTTAATACTTATTTAAAAGAAAGAGAGAGAGCAAAAAGGTAAAATAAATTATACTTATCCGAAAGAGAAAATAATATCTCACGGTGTACCACAGGGGTCCAAATTAGGACCATTACTGTTTATAATATATATTAATGATATAATTAATAATATAAAATAGGAAAAATACATTTATAAAAATCTACAATATTGTGCAACATTATTGTTTAATAAATTATATAAATCGATGTTTTAAAATTACATTAGGGCAATGAGAGTTTTTTTAATTAAAACAGATTTAATAGTTGTAGAAGTATGATTGATAGATTGGAATGGTTATCCAACTACTCAGGTATTTGAAGTGCTTCACCCTTCCAATTATATCTCCATCTAATATTAAGCATACTGGACCCACGGGGATCTTGCTTATAACCATAAATTTTGTTTTATTGATGTTTCTTCATTCTTTATTTATACTATCAAGGGATTTTTAGAGGTCGTTAACGGCCTCAACAAATATTTCTGTTTTATCAGCATAACAAATATTGTTAATAGTCTCCTCGCAGATTTTTATTCCTTTTTATCCCTGGAGTAATTCTTTAAATATGGTTTTGAAGTATAAATTGTAAATAGTAGGAGAAAATACACATTTCTGTCTAAAACACCGCTGGATTGAAATATATTCGATTTGATCTTCCTCTATTCTTATTACTGCTGATTGATTCCAATACAGATTTTTAATCTTTGTCATATAGCCTGATAAAACTTGATTATCTTTCACGCGATCAAATGCTTTCTCAAAATCTATGAAGTAAATGTAAACAGCTTGACGAATCTCGTGACATATTTAAAAAAAGGTTTCTGCATGCAGAAACATTAAATCCAAATTATTCTCTGTTGATACATACTCTCTTTAATAATATTTTTATATTAAAATTAAACAGCATCCAGATTTTTTGCAATGTTGAATAATAAAACAAAAAGATTTCTTTCTAACTAAATAAAATCTATCTATTGAATAACAAAATATTTACTCTAAAATATTTAAAATAATGCAAGTAACAAATAATACTTAATATAAAAAAGTCGTTTTCATCACTTTAAAATGTGATATAAATAAAAACTATATGCACAATTTCTAAAATTTATAATATGCAATTTTATTACTTTTGCCTCTTTCATAAAAATAACTGTTTCATACATAAATAGAAGAACATTCACTTCATACCCGCATGATATAACGGAGCAACTTTAACTGCGCATAATCAATAGTCTTTATTAGAAAATTCACTTTATACGTATAGTGATTCTGGAAATTAAAGTTACATCGCTTCCCGTATCAATTTTATGTTATCTATCAATTAATTGCTCTGTATATTGTCACGTAATGAAGAAAATATCAATTAACCGCAATATTGCAAAGCATATATTTTAGTAGGCGTTTCTCCTAGTGATTAAATTAACCCACTAGTAACGAATGGGTCATGAGTTCAATCCCTGTGATTGACACGCTGATTTTGCTCTTCAGAAATTATGAACACTGTAATTTAACAGCATAGTTGTTTTAAGTGATATTACACTATTATAGGCGAAAGCTTATTATTTATATTAAATTAATTATTTGCAAACCTTTACTCTAATATAATTATTGTAAATTGATGTTAATCTTATATTTAACGAAAAATAACTCCTGCTTCGAGTCACCGACTTGTTAATAGACAATTGAAGATAAAGTGAATGATAAATTATTGTCGTAAAGGCATCTATCTATTGTATGCGAGAACAGAAGTTTTTCTCACGGACGTTTAGACATCCGTCATATTTTGGATACAAAGGCAATTGTAGGTATGTGTGAATATGAGTGCGACAATTGACTTCAAAATAAGAGGAAGCATATTTGATTCTTAATGAATTGAAAAATAACAATATAATCAATTATTAAATGATTAAAGTAAGAGCTTTATGTCAGATCAACGTAGTCAGAACTGACATTCAGTCGCTTCACATCGTTTCGTCCAATTAACAAGCAAGGTATCTAATAATCTAATTTCTTTAATGTATCATTGGGGTTAAGTGTTAAGTGGTGTAAATCAGTAATAAGACCAACGAATGTATGTATGTATATCAATGCTCAAATATATGTTTAAAAATAAACCATCATGTTAAACGGTAATAATATTATATAAAACATTTTTATTTTTTAATATAATAAAGTGCATCAAATTTAATATATGTACACGTACATATATTAAATTTTATTATATATAAATCAAAATTTGTTACGCGGATATATTAGATGTGTGAAATATACTTATAATTTAATTTCCTTTATTGATACCTTCTAACTAAAATAATTGATTACAATCCGATTTTTCAATCACTATTGCACGATTCCCCTTTTCTATACTGTCCTACCCGAACATAAATTTCGTATAATGCATCCCTTCTTTTGTACTAAAATTGATACGGCAGTATAATAGGATATCCGGATTTAGGCTATAACTTATTGTTTAATCAAAAATCGAGGGGGAAAATACCTTATCAAGATTTTGCCTATAATAAATTTATGTTGAAAAAGAAACATTTTATCGCATTAATCTATGTATTTAAGTTATGAAAAATAATACAATTATTCTCAAATATTATATAACATACCATGTATTCAATAATCATAAAACGGCAATAATCGTACAGCGAGAGCAAAACTCGATTACGAGGTAATTGTATGGCAATTATTTTTTTATTTATGATTTGTTGATACAATTTAATGTTCATACATTTCCTGGAACGACAGGAAATTGTCTGCTTTTTACGAAGTACAACAGACATGTCTGTATTTGTAATGTGAGCGGCGTGGTCAATTCGCAAAGTCAATATAGGTTTTGAGTTACAAATTAACTTTAAAACGAAAACACCATTAACGGTAACGAAACACAAACGACCGACAATAGCCATTAAATCGTGACTGCTTTCGATGACATCACGATGACAGTACTGATGCCCTTGATTGTTCTCTTTTGAGTTAAGAATGACATTACCTTTTAAGTAAATACGGTTAAAACAGGAAATAATAATTATTAGCGTTGTATCAGGAAATAATGTTTTTATGTTAGAATATTGTTTTAATTATACAAAAAAATCTAGAAAGGTATGACGAATTGTCATTGATAATAAAAGTTCTTGATTCATGAAAATTTCTCAAATGAATTCCACAATGTGGTTAAAAACATTTGGTTTAAATGTCGCTTTACTAAAATAACTTAAGAAGTAATTTAACCAAATTATGATTCATGAATCATGACAGTTAAAACCGCAACATATTTTTCTTTAACCATAGATTCCATTATTAGTATTGTGCTTGCATGTGTACGATATCAACTGCTGAAAAATGGATTCAAAAAAATAATGAACACGAACCTTGTATTATGACAAAAGATGCGCAGTTGATACAGGAAATGTATTATGAAAATAATACTTATGTATGTATATACAGGTTGATTATTTTTTTTTTGTAAATAAAAAGTTTTGCGGATCTTAACAAACAAATTCGCAAAGTTTTAATTTGTTTTGAATTGTGTATTATTCTGCTTTATAATCCTTCCAATATTGTAATTATTATTTAATATAATGTTTTATATCATTATTCAATTATGTAGCAAAGGTTCTTATTTTATAAGTATAAAATTATATTTTTTTAAATTTATTTTTGTTAATACTATTTCAATGAGTAAAAATATTGCGAGCTATTTGTTTTTGTTTGTAACAGAAACAAATTTTTACTTATTGTATGTTTGGCGTGCTGGCAAAAGTTTGACCCACCTTTTTGAATAATATTCAAAATTTATATTTTTTATATTCATAATAAGAATCTGTGCTACATAACAGAATAACCATAAAAAAACAATATATTACATTTGTCATATCACTAAGTACGGTCAAAGTGTAGTATAATACTTGTATTTGCAACATTTGATTTATTTTAAAAAAGAAGAAGTAACCTATTTTTAATTAGTGTCGTTAAAAATAATTTTTAAGCACATTAACATTTAATAAGTGAACAACTGCGCGAAACCATTCAGGGGTTAGGAATTTACCGCCCGGAAAGGTATGCTTTACAGATAATGTATTATATAAATAGCGGGATGTTTTATTGATGTATCAAAATATGATATATACGGTCTTTAATAAACAACAATATATGTTGCTTTATTAATATAAAGTAAAGGCACCGAAAGTTTTCTTTATGATCGATTAAGAATACATTAATAAGCCCGAATCTCTAATCACATAACAAAATTACTTGTTAGGTGCATAATTGATAACATTTGATTTCACGCTTTTATCATATATTCACGACAAGTCTTTTCTCACGGTTGATTCTCCCGACATTAGCGATTAACATTTAATATTTAACTTTTTTACCACAAATAGCTCAAAATACAATTTAGTATTACTTAAATATTTTATTATTTCACTCAGCCTGTATATATGAACTACTAAAAAAACACAAACTCTTAAGTCAAACAACAGACTAGCGCACGTCAGTTATAATAACCGTAATCGGAATAAAAAAGAACCGATTGTTAAACAACGACCTCACGCATTTACACGCCTGCGTAATCTCAAAGTGACGATTATCTTCAACCCATGCCAATGGCATCGTGAGATGTTTAAACTTTTCGACTTAAAGATCGATTTTTTAGTTATGTCAGTTTACATTCCAGCGAACGGCGGCCGATCGATGTTGAACAAGTCTGGAGGAATCCGCAGGGAGGCAAAACTCCTGGGAAGAAAGAGTGGTTGTCACGTACTAAATGGGGAGGTTTTAGGGGTGGTTTGATACGTGAAGAATGTTGCTAGGGGAGACCAACGAAATACCTACGATGGCCGTGGGCAAACATTCCTCTTTTGCATGTTCTAAGATTAGGCGTTCAATTATTATATAAATCGAAAACGCCTTAAGATTGAAATTTTGGAGTAAAGAACATATTTTTTTATTTTAGCTAAATAGTAAGAAAGCATTATTTATAAATTGGTAAAAGATACGCAATAATGTTCTTTTAAATAATTGACGATCATTTAAGTCGTATTTAACATAACGGTATAAATAGAACCGACAAAGTAAACGCTACATTTTTACTATATAATCGTCGCTAATGTATTGTATCACCTGTAGCTTTGTTGCCATTTTTAAGTCATTAACTATCAAGTGATAAATTAAGCTGTTTTGACACATACGTGTTATTTTTAGATCATTTTTAGGTCTAAAAAAATAATATTCGTTTAGTACATCTACAGTTTGTCCTTCAGCGTTATTTGTGAGAAATAAATATATCTTGCTATAAGCTATGCAGATTGTAGTATGGAGTCGTACAGAGTCCTTCATAAAACGCAAATCTCTCAGATATACGGATCGTGAAAGTTCCAATTTCATCTCGGCATATAGCGAAAATTGTGAAAACGTTCAGGTAGGTATATTTATCAAACGGAAAAGCCTCAAGAAGGACGTTGATTTATGTAATAGTGAATTTTTGATAACATAGTGGCTATTTGAATAAGGTACACGTTTACGTAATAATCGATTGTTGATAGGATATTTTTAAAACTAAGAGTTATCGATTATTAAATTTTGTATAACTTTCAAGTAGTCTTTTTAATATTTTTTGCAGCCGGGGCCGGTTTTTAAAAATTGCGCATTTTTATAAATTAAAATTCGAGTCTACTGCGGTAGCTCGAACCCGCGGCCTCTGGGTTACCAGTCTAGACTTATTAGACTAGCCTATTCCGATCTTATATGTTTGACATTAATTAATCAATCTAAAAAAAATGTATGTAATTGTCTTGAGAGATTATGAAAAAGTCTATTATGCTTATAAAAAAACAGTAAGTATGTACATATATTATATGTACTTACTACTATTGAACTATAATAAAAAAAAAAATACTACGTGCTACAAATTTAAGACTTAAAATCAGTGATTTACAATTGTAAGACCGTATTAATATTGTTCTATATCATATATAATCATTCTAAAAAAGTTTTATAATCAAAATAATATAAAAAAACATAAACTTTTATACTAATAATTTTATAAAGAATATTCTTGTCTCACATTTTGATTTCTGACAAAAGACGAAGATGGTCAAATGTACTTTATATGGAATACAATAAAAGTACTGATATTTGTTCTATATATAAGTTTTTACGAGTGTCTCTGAAGAAATTGTAATAAACTTTTGTAGCTTGTTGTAAATGTCAAGTATACGCATGGTGAGTTTTAAAAGTTTTACTATTAAAATTAAACTATTCAGTATGTAAATATATAATATATATATATATATATATATATATATATATATATATATATATATATATATATATATATATATATATATATATTTAAATTACATCATATCATGTAGTTTTTTTTACGAATAACGTATCGTATTTCAATCTAACCAGTTTTCATATATTTTTTTCTCAACAGAGATGAAAACTCAAGACGTGACAATATAACAGCTCAAGGTCAGATTTTTTTATACCTTTGTAGCAAGCCAATTAGCGTTGCTCTAGAACAGTATATTCTGTGATCTTTATAGTCCCTAGCTAGGTGTTAACCAACCAAATGACGAAATGCCACCTATGAATATTTCATGAGGATCATAAGCGACGAAAGACGACACTTTATGTAACACATCAAAAACGCATTAATTTAAAATAAATCTTCTAGCATAAGGCGTGGCAGTTACAAGATCGCCCCTTAACGATATTCAAATTGGTCCATATAGTTAATAATTCACGGCTATAAGAATGCGTTTTAAATTAAATCGGAGATTACCGCGTTAAAGTGACCGGAAATATTTTTTCTCTTTGCGCAACGTGCACGTTACGAAAGTCGTTCGAAATAACTGCCAGTTAAAATTACTCTGGCAGTGTTGTAAAATAGTAAAAATAACAATAAATAAAATAAGTATACACCATTTGAATACTTGAATACGTTATCTCGCGACTTGTGAAATTTAGACCCTCCGAAATGTAACGCAGGAAATATTAATTCATATTTGTTATACGCCGTGGGCCTATTACGTTCTAAATTAATGTTCATTTAATTAGTGGGGGTCATACAAATCTGATTAAAAAATATGTAACTGAGCCTCACACGGTTGTGATTAAGGCATTCGTTGTCTGTAATAGTATAATAGGTTTAATTATACGGTACCTCTTTTTTAATAGATTATTTTGTGTTTAATATGATTTAGAATTATATGCGATGTACTACTGAATGGAATACCCAAAATATGTGCCATAAAAATTATTATACAACTTCTTTCTTTTTTTGGTGTCATGTCCGATTCTAGGTGTTAGTGACCACTGTTAATAAGTTCAAGGTATCCCTCTAGGTGTATAAGTCCTTGACTGCACGAGATATCTTCCACTGCCATCCCTTCATTTTTTTCGCAATCAAGACATTTTTAGCCTTAAATTTTTCCAAGTATTGAGATATTAAAAATCTAATATTTCAGACCTCGCATCATATTTCTGAGGTACTTCATCTTCCTGTTTGATGGTTGGAAGGAATTTTTGATCGTGTCCAATCATGAAGAGAATTTGGTCATTGTAGACTCTTAGTCCATAGAACTTTTAGCATTCGCATATTAAGCCATTATTAATAAATATACATAAAGTATTATTTTTTAAATCCAGGTCTTAATCCATATACAGGCGGCCCTCGACTTTCGAACGTTCGACTTTCGCACAATTCGCTATTTCGCACATTTAAAAAAAAAGATTTTTTTTAAATTTAATTTTTTTTTTAAAAAAACGTTCTGATAGCAGTGAATCTTTTGCTTCAATCGGACGTTCGTATAATACAAACAGGTCTACGATATGTTCAATTTTGCAAAATTAAAATATTAATAAAGAATACGTTCAAAATTGTGGAAATTAAACATATATTTCCACAATCTTTAAAGATATGTTTTCAAAAAACACGGCAAAAAATACATGGATGAAATGAAAAGATCTTTGTCATCGTAGATCGATGACCAACATAAAAAAGATGTCCCTCTGAGTATCTCAATTATTCAAGCAAAAGCTCTTAGTTTGCACAAAGATTGGAAGGATAGATTAAAAAAATATTTTAACACGGGTTTTCAAGCAAGTAACGGTTGGTTTTACAATTTTAAAATGAGGTATTCTTTTCATAATATTAAATTTACTGGAGAATCGGCTGATGCGGATAAAGATGCTGCAAAAGAATTTATTTCCTAATTATCCAAAATTATTGAAAATGTAGAATATTCCTCTAGCCAAATATTTAATGTAGATGAGACAGGTTTATTTTGGAAAACTCTTTAACAATGAAAAATATGAATGAAGCCTTCACGCACCTTGACAAATTTTTAAATATTATGGAAGATTGTGATCCCAATGGAGAACGCATATTTCAAGTGCGTGGGGCAATCAATAAAAACATAGCATGTTATAAAATACTATATGAAGAAAAGAAAAATAATAGTGGAAAACAGTTAACTCTTGATAACTTTTCAAAGGAAATACCCGCAAACCCCACTTAAACGTGTCTCTTAAACGCCTCTAAAACATCTTATATTTACTTGATAAATAAATATTTTAAAATACACACAATTTCAATTTTTTTTACTTCCCTCGACTTTCGTACATTCAACATTCACACACATTTTCAGAAACCAATTATGTTCGAAAGTCAAGGGCCGCCTGTAATGGTAATGATCAAACATACCACTTTACGAATTTAATTCTGGTCTGACGATGTAAGTGCTTTTTTGTGAAACCAGCTCTCTTGCAAAAATTGCTCTCAAAGCATTGCTCACAATAAACCCAACATCAACGGAAAGCGAGCGAGAATTCTTAGAGGCAAGAATATGTACTACGAAAATTACAAATACACTATCTGATTCGTCTCTAAGTTTTTATTTTATATTAAAATTTTATAATTGATTTCTTTATATATATAATTGAAATAACGGTTTTTGTAGCTATTCAACATAAGTTATGTCTTAAAAAAAATTTTAATAAATTAATATGTATGATTTTTTACACACATATGTACATACAAATACTTTTTTAGCTATGATTTTACCGATAAGTAAATAAAAGTTACGATTGATTTTTTTTGTCTTGCTTCCCGAGACTATCTGGGAGCAAAGACCTGTGTTTTGTGTTTTTTCTTTAAATATACTTCCAGGAGTTGTTGATGCGGGACCAGATTGAAAGACTAACTGTAATTTGGCGATCATTTATTCTAATGACTTATTTCAGTGTGTCATAAGTTCTTTATACAATTTGTATTTAAGAATTCGTAAACACCAATACACATCATATCATCGATGGAACCTAATACCTTTTGATCAATACAAGACACTTATTGTTGAATGACATGACACACAGTCGAAATTAAATTGATCATGTGTGTATTATAAATTCAGATTTAAGCCGGAATAATATATAATATCTTACATAACACAAGACACAAAATTTGTTAATTTGTTAAGCAAAGAGAAGACTATACAACTAGACGGCTCAATAATTATAATATTTGCACATTTTATATGCATCTACGTTGTAACTATGTACATATATTTCGGCACTACAGACTGTCCTTTGAAGGAATTTAACCTTAAATGCTCTATCTGTAAAGATCAATTGTTAATGCTAATAATGTAATTATTTGCAAATATATTATATATTATACATGTCCACTTGTTTTGCTTCACATATTTTAATCGCTGTGCATAAGAAAATTACTACTACATCATTTAATGTGATGCAACACGTAGTAGTACCACATACTGACGATTGTTATTTTCATGACGATGATGATGATGATAATGATGATTAAATTACCAGAAGTCAAAAGTGAGAATTAGCGTAGATGCAGTGCACTATCAAAACTCGTTAGAGCGCATCAGATTTGTTTGACGCGTCTTTTCGTCAAATTTGACGATATAATTTTGTGTTAAATCATGCGAGCAATTAACGTGAAAACAGTGCAGCTTTACGATGCGTGGTACGTTGGTTAAGCTCAATATAGAGCTTATGTCGTACGGATGACTGGCGCATTACTTAGGCGCTTATTACTTCCAAACGAGCCATCGACGATGATTGATGATAGAAGATACTTTCATATTCTTGTCGCACTGTCATTTTAGAAGCATAATTGAGCAAAAAATGTAAAATCTCTTTGTGTTGTTTTAAATTGGCCATAGATTATCAGATGTATGCAGCCACACAATTCTTTTGAATAAAATATATTAAGATTTTGATGTTAATTCTTTTATAAGAGGTAAAAACTATTGCTTGTTGCAACTGGTGCAAAACTAACTCAATGGGAATAAAATAATGTTGCTGAAACATAATATTTTTCGCAATTTATTACTGTTACGTGATTTTATGTTGAGTTGTAAATAATATGTACGACTATTGTGTGCCTTGGTTAACGATTGTAGTCAATGCGTTTATGTACATGTACATATACATTTTTATTAAATTATACTTGGTTTTATTATACATGCGCGCCTTAAATTACTACTCGTGAAACTCGGAGCTGTAGAGTTAAGTCTCCATAGCGCCAAGAAGGAATTTGGGTCGTGAGACTTAATCGCTGCTCTAGTTGAACGAACTATACTGAAATCGTAATGTGAGGAATGATAATGATACTTATTATATCGAAGTAACAGTTAGTTCTACAGGATTGACCAATGTAGTATATTTCGAGTCTATAAAGCTCCCATTGATAATATGAAAAGTCATTATTCCCGACACGTGCACATGAACATTTTTAATATATTACTCGTATTATTCGAATTCGTAAAAGGAGCGACTACAGATTATTTCTTTTAAATATTCAAGAATACACGTATTCACTAAAGACGAAAGACACGAAGCGTTAACGGTCGCTGAATAAAAATAAAAGATATTTTCTGCTTTCACACTTTGTGTATTACGTTGCGTGTAGAACGAATGACGTTCTCGCATTGCGTAATTAATATAGTCACAACACTGTTGATTAAATATAGTCACAACACTGTTGATTAAATCCAAGGTCGTTGATAGTTATTTATTAGCAATTATGCAATTTCATTATATAATTTATTAACTTGAATATCATGCTACGTTTTTTCCTAGAAGTTATATTTTTATAGAAATAGGGTAATATTGAAATATTTACCCATTTCGAGTTAGCTTACAAATTTAAAATCTGGCCATTTAAGTACTGTGATTACTTATACTTAAAAAAAATTAATAAAATAAAATGTGAATGAAAGCAATGATCCATAACATTTTTTTCATAAACGATATCCATTATATTTGAAAATAACTTTAAAATCTCGTGCCATTTTACGCTTACTCCTACATATTTAACTTAGGATCGAATACCTTGCATGGCAAGAACCATTTTTCGCCACGTAAGTACGTGAGCCTCATATGGAAAACTCGAAGCGGATTTCCCCGTCTGGATGTCCCGTGCAACCAGCCTACGTGTAGGCTGGTACATAAGTGGGTTTGTGGATTTTGCTTGAAAGTTCGCTCTGACACAGGGTGTTATTTACAAGGGTGAATCCGACCGCATCCCCATAGTACGTATATAGAGTTCGTTGTAAACTCACCTCCCGGAATGTAATTACGGCTCTAGGGGTACGTGACTCGGGAAGCTCTCACGCCTCATCGGCTTCGTCTGAGCTTTTCAAAACTAATTAATTTTTAGTCCGCCTGTCTCTGCTCCGGCGAGACGGTGGTTTTGATGAAATTTCAACCTAATTCCAAATTTTTGAAGCACCTAAACTGCGAGCAATTAATTTTCGTTTGGGTGTTTTTTTAGTGGGACAACATAAGAAGCTTATGTTTTATGTGAAAGCGCTTAATTAAAACTTTGATATAAAAATTATTATATATTCTTAATCAACAATTAATTATATTCCAATAAATATATTACTGACTTATTTCGCAAATGATTAACATGAATTAGTTTTATAACAATACGCCATACATTTTGAAATACAGTCTTCTTTAAAAGAAAATATGTTCTATTCGAGATTTTTTTATGTTATATACGTTACTTTATAACAAAAGCAAGAGATCGATAATTAGATTATTAATGTAATATGACAACATCATCTGGTCAATTATTTCAATACTATCAAGTACCAGTATTTTGAATTTATATTAAATTATAATTTATATGCAAAATATCTGCTTTACATCAAACTAAAATTTAGTACTCCCTACAGTCTCATCCATCTCTCGGTCCTCGTTAATATAACGCATTATAAAAATGATCAAACATGCAAACTGTTGTTCACACAGCCTAATTTATAGTGTACAAGATAAACACATCCAACAGAATCATACCCAAACACAATTCGAAGGCAAACACAACCATTATTAAAACGATCCGCCATACAGCCCATACAGGAATGGGGGATAAATTTTCAGCGTGTTTACACTGAAATTGGGCTCAATTTACGTCGGATTTAATTTGCAGGATTTTATGGCGGAAACGTATACCTACGTATGAATACGAATCAGTGGAAGTATTATAATACCCTCCGGTTAAACTGATGGGTGATTACTCAAACGAGGTTCGAGTGGAAAAAAGCGGTAAAAAGAAAAACCAATAACGGTGAAGTAAAATAGCCACTGTTGAGTTACGCTTGGCAAGGATAATATTTTTTGTACAAATTAATACCAGCGAAGGGTGGAAAATGAAATTTTTGAAGGTTGCTGCGTAACGAGCAGGATAAAAAAATGTACGCGGAAAAATACGATAATAGATTTTTAACTTTTGCAATTTGCGCGAATTTCATAATATAATATGTAGTAATGTCATGGATACTTAGTATTATAAGCTGATATCTTGTTTATTATGAGGACAGTGAAAACTTTATTACATTCAGCATACATTCTTTACTAATTGTGCTAAAATGAAATCGATTAAGCAGTTAGATGAATGTTGATAAAATATGGTGGTATGTTTCGGAAAAAAGCAATAGAAGCTTTTTGATTGAATACAGTTTTTTTGGACGCTTTTTCCGAATGCTTTCAAAAGCTTTTAGCATTGTGAATAAATAGCAAACATTTTTCGTCTTACATAAATTGTAAGACGTTTCATTGCCACATCAGATTACTGGATTGATAATTATTAGACCAGTTGCAGCGTATGCGGGTGAGACATTGACATTGATAGACAGCAAAGAGTACTGCGAAAAATTTACGGTCTAAAGGAAAACGTTAACGACTCGTGGCGCTTTGAAACGGAGAAGTTGATAGGAGCTACTGATACGTTTGGTCAAATCAAATTAAAGACTTGTATGACCATGTACGTATAATGTTATTTTAATAGACCCAAGAAAAGCCAATGATAAAAATAAACAATATAAACACCTAAGAAAAGATAGAAGCAGTGAGTAATTCGAAGAAGTCTTATAAAATTCAAGAAGCAATATTTAGTTGTTTAAATTAAATCAAGACCATCGTGATTCGTGAATTAACCTTTCAATGCGTCCCAATGATCATAAAGTAATTTTAAGAAATGATAAAATATTTAAATAAATTATAAGAAATGGATCAAACATGAAATATATCAATATTCATTGCCAGTCATAGGTAAGTCAGCTCTAACTATATCGAAATATGCTTCATTTGATTCTCATTTATTGTAAGTCGTAATATTGTTAAAAAAATACTTAATATAAACGCTAGATAACCGCGCCTTTCCACTGCACCGGCGACGGCACCATTTTATTGCTTTTGACGTGGATTGTAAGCAGGGATTCTAATCCCTAAATTTGGTCAAAAAAATGCATGTCATGTAATGAAATACTATGAATTTTAATGGAATCAAAATATTAAAAAAAACACTGATCGGCCAATTTTTGCTTTCCTCTGAAAAAAACTGAAATGACGTCCCGACTAATAACCCATAACAAACCTTACCGAAGGGCTTCTTAAAATCCGTAAATATGACGTCTATTTATATCCCCGCATCACGAGATTTTGTCACCATTTTGGCGAAAGACAGAAGTTTAGTAAATTTAGAACGAGTGGAAATAAGCAGTAATAAGTCTAAAATCTTATTAGGAAAATTTAAGTAAAAATATGAAAATACACAAAAACTTCGATATGAATATTTCAGAAATTTAGTTATAATAAAATGTACAAAGCCTGTAAGTTATAAATAACTAATATGCTCTCAAAGGAAGTAATGTATTTAAAAGCGGAACCATATGTTTCGTCCAGTAAAACGTGGAAAATATGCAGTCTTTTTAAATAAAGAGAGGAGGTAAAACAGAGTGGAGTCTTCCTGTCATGATTTATGCCTCACGTACATGGGCCTGTTGAAAAACAAGAATAATGATAGCAAAGCGTAAACATACAAAAGGGATGCTTTTTCTCGGTAAAGATGGAAAGCTCTCAAAGTTACGGTACGAGTGCTTTCGTCTGCGTATATTGTGAGGCAGCTAGAAATTCAACCACAAAAGAAGTGAACTTCAAAACGCGTCGTGATGTTACACCGACCAACACAAAGCTTTATAAAATAGATGTATGTATTATCAAAAGACGCGGTATTTTTTATTTTAAAATAAAAATATGTTTTAGGATGAAACGCAAGGTAAGGGTTTTTACATATGTTAGTCCTATATATAATAAAATTGTTATTACCATAGCAGTTAATCTTCATTTTAAACAAGCTGTTTCAGTGGCGTATGCACAATCGTTTTTAAGGGGGCTTAAACCTTATTCGACAATCCTCGTTTATTTTTTAGAAAATCAGTTGATTTGATAAAAATATATTTTTGTACAATGAAAATTATATAACAATCAGTAGTTGAAAAGTTCATTGATTTTCATAGGAAACTGGTCAGCTTTACATACTGACGTACGTGACGATCGGAGGTTCGGACGAAAAAATTAAATACAAATGGACAATAATTAGTGGTCGTTTTGGATCTTTATACATGCTAGTATATTGACAAATACTCACAACATTTGTTTATTAAATTCATGTGCTGCAATTTTACTTAAATTATTTAAATTTGCCAACGTAGTGTCAATTACTTATATTATTTACTGTGCCTTTAAGTTTAATGATTTAGAGCAGGGGTCGTAGTTTATAGCTCATGGGCCATAGTTTACCGACCTCTGGTATGATACTGAAACTTACATAAATATATGTCTGAACCTCATTTAAGAGTATCGGGCCGAGATGATTGAATAATATTGTGCTTTAAGATTTAGTCAGAAGTTTAATTTCCAGAACTTCATTGAAAGCTTGCGCTTCATCGACAAAAATAGCAGTGTAAATTTTAAGGTGTAACCTTTTTTATTATAATATGTTATACTATACATTTATTGTAGTGTAAGTAAAAATATTAGATGATATGGCAATATTGAAAGCAGCGTTGAATAAGTAAGTGAGATTTTATATTGTCTTAGGAGGAAGTTGTTTTAATATTGGAGTAGTTATTAAGCCGACGAAAAATCATTTATTCATGTATTTTTTGATACTGTTCGATCTGCTGAAAAATGGCTTAAATCAGTTTATCGTCACTGCTCCTCGTCCGTGAATCATCTTCTCGTAGTATCGGCAGCTTGGGACCCCTCTAGGATCATAGGCCATGGCCATTGCATTAATCAAGGAGACAACTTCACAGACGAGGAAACGATGTTTGATTCGTGTAGGCAGCAGCTCTGGGTATTACATGCAGTCAATTCAATGATGATCAGTGCATCATCATTGTCACCGTCATGGGAAGCGTAGACGACCGGTTGTAAACTGCCACTATATTTACGATATAATCGCAACGAAACGAATTGGGTCAATTGTCTTAAGAGATCGGAGCGATTTACCAAAGTCGCGATGCTTGACCACTTATAAAGTGTATTGTACATAAACTGTGTTTGGGTCGTAAAAGGGACGGATCACGCATAATAGTATAATTTAATGTGTATATAATGTAATAAAGTGATAGACAATAGGGAACGGTTGTTAAGGGCTCGCACAATGTGGGCGAAGTTTGATTGTTTTATTGCAGAGGTTATTGAATGTTTTATTAAACGTTTGTGAATCAATTATTGAGTAAGAATCTTTATGGCATTATCGTTATATGATGTGCAATAAAATTGAATTGCTTTATTCATATTTTAAAACGATGTTTATAATCCCAGGCAAACTAACACAAATTATATATTGCAGTTCCTAAATTATTTTCATAAATATTAGGTTTATAAAACTTTTAACTATTTTAATAATCCCTTTTCTGCCGAAGTTCTAGCAAATGAAAAAAATGCTTGTCACATAAATTTATAATGCCAAAATTAGATTGAAATATTTTTTATAACAATGAAAGTTGTTCAAATTATGCTTATTCTCAAACCCGGAAAGCCCTGTGAAAACGTAACCTCTTACAGACCATTAGTCTTCTGCCGATCATATCGAAAGTATTCAAAAAAATTCTTGAAAGACTAGAACCAATCTTTAACGAAAAGATACTAACTCTAAAACATTAATTAGGTTTTCGTCATTATCATGCTACTGTCGAATAAGTGCATAGAGTTGTTGGAATAATCAACAAAAATTTGGAAGAAAAAATATATTTCTCTGCTGCATTTTTTGATGTCTCTCAGGCACGATGGCCTTCTCTACAAAACAAAAAGACCTACTAGACAATCCTAAAGTCGTACTTAAACGGAAGATTATTCTTTGTCAATCATCAAAAGAAATTATCATAACTTTGCAAAATAAACGCTGGAACTCTACATGACAGAAGTCATTGGACCAACTTTGTATTATTGTATACTGCCACCTTCGCGTAAATAAAGACCATGCATTTGCATCACAATGTCTTCAAAAAGGCCTAAACAAGATCCAAAATTGCTTTAAAACATAGAGAATTAAAGTAAACGAAACAAATTTTATACAAATAATATTCGCAATAGTATTGACATATTGTAAATTGAAAAGCAATAAAGAAAAAATGTAAATTTTTGTATAACGTAGCGAATAATACTCATATATTAATAACATTGATCGTCTGTCTTCGATAGGATGAAAAGTTAATGTTACTGTCAAAGATAAATGCCTTTTTAAAATAATAATATTTAATATATTTCAATATCACCGGTATTTAAATTTTTTGTTAAATTGTAGATCGAAAATATTTGTTCTATTCACTGTCTTAATTTTTTCTGCGATTTTGTAAACGTAAATGTATAACATTTCGCCAACAGAAGAATACGTGCCACACAGCCTATAACAGCGAAATACTTTGTTACTACTACAATACAATATATATTATATTTTAATCTGTGAAGATCGTCATGCAGTTCAATCTTTAATTTAAAGATGAAGCACCTATTTTTTACTTTTCGTGTATAAATCGCTATTTAACATAATTTTCGATTAATAAGAACAATTGTTATTAACTACGTATGAATCATAACTCCATAAGAAATCAAATATTAAATAAATCTAAATATAATCGCACGACTTAAGCGGAATCTTATTCAAATTAAACGAACCGTCTTTCTTTATCCCGGTTGAGTACAGAGTATTTACTTCTTTTATTTTTTATGGAATCCCACAATGGTCAGGAAGCCATGGATGATTAATCGCAGGACCAGCTTGTGGGAGTGAGTACGGCCGAACGATTGATGACCTCTCTCGAAAATACCACATCAAAAGGAATACACTAGCATTATGTAATAATATATTATTCAACAATTTGAAAGCGCATTTAAACCTTTGAGCGATGGTTTAAAACCGCTGAACAAAATGAACGATTGATTCAATTAAGCAGGAATCCTTCGGTGATAAGATTCACTTTGAACTCAATTTCGAACCGATTGGATTCAATTAGAAGTAAAGTAGATTTAACCACGGCGCTCTGAAGGGTGGGTGCGTGATATCTTAGAAACAAATATCGAAAACTCTTGTTAAATAGGAACACGCTTTCTCTGGAATTCCTGGCGTTGAATGTTTGGAATTTCAGTGTAAATATTAGGTGACAGGAAGTCGCAGCATCCACGGTCAGATTAGCTGATCAAGTGTCGCTTGTCAGTCATCATTCTATTGTTGCTAGTTCAAAACAAAACGAGCCATCTATTTTTGTGTGTAAATTACTGGCGTGTTACATAATAATTTTGGTCAATGGGCGAACGTGTACGAAAACACGTATTTACCTTTCGACTATCAAATTATAATGGGATTTCTAGTAAAGTGGATCAAATTTGTTTTGAAAATTTACTATACAATTATTGCACAATACAATAGATACATCTAAAATAAAATAACTAGCCAATTTTCATAAATGCCTATGTTTTTTTTACATCTTAAATGTTTAAAATATAAAGATAGTATACATATACATTGAAATTTTTTCACTAATGTATGTATTTCATACAGATTTTTTATTGCTCTATTATTAACAGGTACAACTATAAATAATAGAAAGAAGCTGCACGGCTTACCTTACTTTATTTTAAAAAAATATAAATATATTTCAGATATATTTTGTTATTTATTAGTTAGTAAATAGATAAAATATGAAAATAATTATTTAAGAATTAAAAAAAAAATTATGTTTCCAATTATTAATTATATTGTAATATTTTTTTATAAATCTTTTTTATTTTTTATATAAATAAGTATATTATATAAATAATATTTCTCAATACAAATACAAAAAAAATGTCTATTATTTATAAAGGTTAAAAAATAAAAAATGGCTAATAATATCTGATATTTCTTAAGATATTTACTAAAAATTCAAATCGTATTAAGAAGGTACCTCTCCCCTTTTAATTTTTTTTTTTATCGAATGCCTTCCGTTATAAAATTTAGTTTCACAACTACGACGACGAGCAACGGCACGCCCAGGATAATTTATAACTATAATTAATAAATACATTTAGTAAAAATACTTTTAAAATCTAACTTGAGACTAAAAAAAGTTTTACGGTGATACAATTAAAGCAATTTCTAATAATAAATAGTTTAAATCTTTTTACTTCTTTTCTGTGATGTTTCTACGCTACAATTTTCATTTAATTTTAATAATTGTCATTTTGAAACAAGATGACGAATTAGAGATATTTTACAAGGTATGTTTTCAAAACAAGTACACTGAGGTACATCCAAAATAATTAATATATCATGCTTACTTTTGATATATAAAAAAATACTATAGTGTACATTTAACTACGTATAGGATAATAAGAAAATAACAAGGTTTTCCCTACTACCCACTTTAACAAAAAATATAATTAACTGATTTGCCTAATTTATATTTAACCTTAAGGCATATAACTCAAATTGAAATTAGTAAAATATTTTACGCTTTATCCTGACAAAAACACAAAGCACACAAAAATACATATTTAATGCGTAGTTACATAAAAAAATCGTTATTCTGTCTGACGTAATACATAATTAATTTAATTTACGTTTTACCTCTTAATATAATTATATTTTTATATAAATATAAATATAGTACTTATAGATGTATATATTTAATATATAATCTAAAGAGGGTGCCAGTTTAATTCACATATTCCAGTAGTTATAACTATTATACATATAGACGAGGGTCTTTTCGTTTTCGACCTTCGATCCTTGTACATCCTGCATACATAAATGTTCGTCAAAATCAATACCAAAGGGCCTCGGCGAGGGCACTCTTAACACAAAGGTCCTTACATTGACCTTGAACTTCTTCCCACTATTGATTGGAAGCATGTGCGCAAATTAAGCTATGACAGAACCAATGCAGAACCGAGCCTAGCTCGATCGACCGACGTGAATTATTGCCAGATGACCTGTTTTATTGGTGCATCGATTGGAACTTTCCTCGCATTGCTTTTGGTTATGTTTTGTAATATCACAATCTAGAGCAGTGGATCAACCTTTTTACACCTGCATACCAGTGAAACTAATAGAAGAAATTAACGGATCGCGAAAGTTGAAATAAAAAAAAAAAACATTAAAATTGTATATTTATTATTCTATACTCATCAGAAACTGAACAGTAAATAAAAACGCTAATAATATACTACTTTTAAAATATAATAAAATTATTGCGATATATGTTACTGTTTCTTAGATAGTATATTCGATAAATGTGGCTGCAACATTGTTTCTGAGAGACGAAGATCTATTTGGTTTTAATTACCGACTCTTCTCTCACAAGTAGAGAGTCAAAATCACGATTAACAGTATAATAGCTGTAACTAAGAGGCACACATTTATTGTCTTGTGATGTTTAACAATGCGAGAAAGATTGCATTTAATCTCTGGACACTGAGTGACATCAGAAGTCAAATAGATCAGGGTTGTCTAACAAGAATTATGTACGCATGAGTCGATATCTTTATTGGAATCATTATTGATCCAGAGATTACCTTTAAAGGGATTTTTATTATCAAGGTAATATTGATTCGGGTTTTAAAATAACACCATTAAATCAGTGGCGTAGCTATGGTGGGGCGGAGGGGCGGGCCGCCCCGGGCGGCACTTGCTTGGGGGCGGCATATTCGCGATGTGATCGTCTAGTGTGGTTCTTAACCCTGAATCCACTAAAACATATATCATATAAATTTATGAATAACAAGATCTTAATAATAACCAATGCTGATTTTATGACCCTGCAAAAATGTATGGGGGGGGGCGGCAATTTTAAGGATCGCCCTGGGCGGCACATACCCTAGCTCGCCACTGCATTAAATATTGACGTATAATAATATTTAATTTAACTTTCCAGAGGATCTTCGTTATAAAAATAAAATAAGTTATTCGAATAAAATAACACTGTATGTTGAGACAAATTTAATATTTGTTTTTTCTCTGTTCAAAACGAAGTGATACCCATACTAGTTTATATGTCATAGTCATTAAATCAAGTTACAAATCAGTTACATCAAGAATATCCTTAGATATTTCTAATTCTTCTAAATTATTAATATAATTGTCACCATTATATTCAAATTAATTTTTAATATAATAGTTAAAAACATTCTTCTGAACTAAACATTTAAATATAACGTTCTTATTTCAATACAGAATTAACTAAACACGGATAAAACCATTGTCCAAATAATGATTATTACAGAAATTCAAAATATGTTCACGGTAATACATCACGATACAGACTGTTGTATCAAGCACCTGCTGCTTCGGCCGAGAAACCGTAGACAACCCATTTTTTAAATTGAAGATGTTGAATGAATAGGTGTTTGGTTGTGAAATAATAAATTTGTTTCTTCTTAAGCCGCTACCTGATGTTTCAAATGAAAAAATGAAAATAGCTGTAAATTATTTCAAAAACAGCTTATAAAAAAATTCACTTTGATATAGGAATTTCTGGTAAAAACCGATGTCGATTCCACCTTAGCACAGGAGTTAACATAAGGTTAAGTTAATCCATTACGGAAAAAACCATACCTACATTAAAATAGAAGTGACTAAGAAAAAAATGTGTAAGCATTATAATTTTGTTTGTATTCACACTCAATTGTAATATATTTTTAAGTTGTTAATAAATAATTCAATTGAGTACAAACAGTAAAACACTTCTAGGCGTTCAAGTAAGTAGACGAGACAAGTGATTATGCAATTGATGTAATAAAGTAATAATACGAATCTCAGTGAATATTTTGCATTTCAATCTCGATTATTAAAAATATGGACTACTTCCATTTACCTCTATATAAATTTATTTATAATGAATTGGAAGGTTAGAAAGTTATTTATATTCCATCGTTTTCCGTTTACGTGAAATGGTACGTTGTTTATAGAAACAAGTCACACAAATAAATTGTTCATTTGACCCTATGTATATAGAACAGTTTGACGATCAATTATCTGAACTATGGATGCATTCAATTAACTCAAAAACGCATAAATTTTAGTACGATTGCACCGTGATATCTATTTTACCGCAATCGACACGTTTTCGTGTTTCATTAGTATCAAACACGAACGATTTGCTTTCATTAAAATAGACAAACATATAATTTGTTATCTCATCGCAATTTTAATTGTGCGCGACAACCGCAAGTTGCGGTCGCGTCATGCAAATCGCGGTTAATCTAGCGAGTTTTCTTTTTAATTATCTATTCCATCTTGATAAGGGTTGATCGTCGATTGAATACGTCAAGTCAGGGCAATATAACGTAAAAGTATTAGTGTCTTCTGATCTTGCCCCCTTATTAGCTGCTCCAAGTGCCGATCAACTGTCGGAAGTCTAAGGCGCGCTAGGCATTATCAAGATACGGCAGTATAATTAATGCGTTATTAAGTTAACTGGTTCTATTATGTGATATCGATATATCATTTCACAGTAGGAAAAAAAAGGACAGGTAATTGTTGGGATGTTGTATAAGCCTACCCAAGAAAAGTTAAGATAATAAATTAATAATTTAACACATAACATTTTGATACAAGTATTTACCTAAAACCACTAATATTTATTTATGTATGACATTATTTTTATATTAAATAAATAAATTCAATGATAAAAAAACAAGGTATAAATCACAAATGTGAATAATAATGAATTTTATAAAATAAAATATTGATTAAAAACATAAATTTGATGATAATCTCTAAAAAATTCAAATTATTTTATACAACTTGATTCGCTAGGAAGTGCAACTAAATAATAAAAAAATGCTTAAAAAACATGACGTAGAAATATCGGTTGTTTTCAAAAAGTATCAGCATTTTAAAATATCTGTTTGAATTGAACGTTTAGGTTTTTAACCATATGCATGTTTTAATTTACAGGTCATTCTAATGATCATTTAGAATCATTAACAAACGAAAACACATCTTGAAGTAATGATACGAACAACAATATAAATAAGATCTCATGACCAAAGAATTGCGTTAATAATTACAAATATTCCACGGAATACCTAATAGCACATCTGTTTCGAGACGGTAATCACACACAAGTACCGCTAAAAAACTACTATTTGTTTGGAAAGGACGCTAGCTAGACAATACATTTTACCCTGTGCATATAAATAATAAGATTATTACCGTTCGCAGAAATGGCCATCTAGACCATTTATATTTTAAGGCGTGAACACATTTCGTGGGTGTGTCGAAGTAGCGATGCAATTGACTTGCAAACATTCTTATCAGCGATTCACTAGAGCTATCTCAAAACTGGGTTATAAAAACAGTGACATAGTGCATAGAAAAAATACTATTTTTCTTCTACCTTTTATTATCAATTGCCGAAATTGCCACCTAGACCATTTCTATTTTAAGGCGTGAACACATTTCGTAGGTGTGTCAAAGTAGCGATGCAATTGGCTTGCAAACATTCTTATCAGCGGTTCACCAGAGCTGTCTCGAACCTGGATTATAAAAACAGTGACAGTGAAAGACGCATGAGAGAGACGATACGGAGATCACAGCAGCAGAGACAAGACAGGAGACTGCAATCACGGCAAATTCTAGCTGCTCCACAGACACCACAGCCGGCAATAATACAACTCGACAATCCGAATTTCAATACCTGTCATATCAACTCCACCATCTGATATAAATACCATATACTACTAATTGTAATTATATTTTTTACCAATCGTATTTGTATTCTAGTGCCTTTTGCTAGGGGAGTTGAGTCTACTTAAATACTTTTTAAAATTGTTAAGGGGTGGTGTCTACAAGTTACAACTTACGCTCACCCAATGATTAGAGATAATAATACATACATTTTCAAATTCTAATCTCATTCATAATTTGTTGCATCTCTCATTATGACGAATACTGCAAATTATGCACTCTATTACCTAGTTCATTTTATCTAATATTACTTCTATTGTGTACAATTTATACAGAAATCCCAAATGATACATTATTAGAGTAACGTTCAATTCAAAGAGACAGGATCCAAAAAATAAATAATAATCACGTTTCATACAGAACATTGTGTGGGTGTTTGGGTGAATTGGAAACGAGTCGGATCGAGCAACGGATGAAGGAATTACCACGCGTTAATGATTCCAGAGGGTCACAGTTTTCCACGTTATTTTTTACATAAAACCATAAATATAGTTAACCACGTGGGCACGTATTGTTAAGCCATTATTTATTTCCTAATACAGCTTTGTGGTCATTACGTTTGCTGTGTGGATGGAAGAAGCGCCGCTCGGGGCTCTGCATCTTATTTACATCCATAATCCGGACCTCACGCATATGATATTGCCGTGAAGCAAATATAAACAAACATCAAAGGTCATATTGAGATCGACTGCTCGGGATACCGGTCAATAAAATGTTTATCGTTAATTAAATCGCGCCACACGTGGGAGCTATGCAACGCGAGAGTAAACGAATATAAAATCTGACATTGGTAGCTGAGATGTTACAGATAGACATGATTAATATGCCCCCTTAGACGTGTTTGTGTGGATGTGTTTATGCTTATACCGCACAGCGATTAGGCTAATAAGTCAGTACACCTTTGATACCGGCCAGGTGATATTGATTGACCACATTCCAATGCCTCGGGGAGGCTTGAATTAATTCCATGGATCAATGTGTTGTACTACTATGATATCAATAAGTTAAGTCATAGGTTTATTAAAATGGGCGTTTATTTAAACATCAATAGTATACGAACAAAAATAGCAAGATACTTTCGTGATCAATAGATTTGTGTTTTTATACAGTAGCTGATGCGTAATGCTGTTTAATGATTGATTTATTATTTGCTGATTATATTTAGAGCGAGAATGACGGGTGGTACAGTAAATATGCGATCGAGATCTATATTTAAAAAAAAGTCTAAAGCAAATTGAATTATGAGATTGGTTTGGTTATGACCCAGGATACAGGTCCTTTTTAGGTATGAGAGTAAAGAGAGGACCAATAATCCCTTTGTCATTCACTTTGTCGTTTACACATACAAAGAGCACTACAGTGCTTTTGAAATGAAACATTTTATTGCTTTTGACGTGAATTTTTGCCTTCTGAGAAGTGATATGTGCAATATTATTAACTTTAAATTGTCTGTTAATATTTACTAGTATCTTACTCTAAAATCATATAAGTTCAATTGCAAATAAAAAATATAATTTATTTATAATGCACAATTAAATTAAAAAACAATATTAATCTAATAATGTGTTTCATTTAAAAATCTATGAATTTACGAAATATTAAAAAGATATTGGCGAAATAGGATATTTGTGAAATACATACATATTATGAACAAAACCTATAAAGCAATGAAACTTAAAAGGCGAGAATAATTGTGCTATTAACAACGGTTATAAAATTATTATACTACGTTAACTCTCTATTATACTTAGTTAAAAAGTAGTTGTTATTTAAATAATAAATACCGACCATGCAAGTTCAATTTTACTTCTCGTTCAAGATTTTGTCGAGTCATACATAATTTCGTTAAAACTCCACGGCCATCGTCTTATCAATTTCAATCTTGATTGTATTGTTTGTATACCATAACTTCGAAAACATGACTTTTGCATGATAGAAATTATAGATACAGCATAAATTGAATGCACCATCTATTATACAATGACATTTCAATTTAAAATGATTTCAAGTCAAAAAATAATACAAAGCAATATTTTTAAATTCCAAATCCTAACAAAGTCATATATATTATTCATATCACACTCGACGCGAATCAAATCAACGTGTGTTGATTATAGTAAAGTAACGATTCGCAAATTAGTTATGCTACGTTACCAATTAAGGCAGCTTGCCTTTAAACGTCTTGGTTAATACAATTACTCGCTCCTTTGTTACATTTTCTAGGGGTGCTTGTGTTTGACTTGATAAGTATGCGCTCAAAATTTGATATCGGATTGCTTAAGTACACTTCAAAAGTGTAATGAAACTTTGATAATATGACGCTTATAGATTCAACACACTTTTGATTTTTTGATGAAAAGTTTTTAGGTGGTTAAGGTGAATGTACAACAAGTATTGAATACGCGAGACAAGAATACGGAATGAGACAGATGCTCTTTGCTTTTTTCGTACTTGCATGAATTAATTAAGCGGCATTTAACATCGACGGAATGACCAATTATTGCGGCAGACATATGCTTATAAATCCGGCTCAATTAAAGGGCTCTTTCTGTTGGCAACAATAGGTGATAATTAAGATAAAGAACGAAGACACGCCAGACAATGTGAGTACTCTCAGGGTTATGAGAAAAACATGCGTGATGTTTATGAATGAATGCAGCATAAATGTATATTTTAAGGAAGTATTAATCTCAATATTGTTCAAAGAATCTTGTTCGGATTTCAATTTCCTAGTTTTCTCCATGTAATGCTGATTGTCGATTTAGCTTTTCTGCTTCAGTTTTTGTCGAGAATTTCGTTCCAGAGTGTGGTTTTTATTGTTTTTCAATTTCAGTTATGATTCCAACACCAAATCGAATTTCAGATTGTTTGAATCGATTTTACAGTTATTTTATATAATACAAAACAGAACTTCTCGAGTAGAGCTCGGACATTATGCAACGATTAGATCATCGCTATAACTGATTTAGACAATATAATAATTTATGCGCATATTAAAGTGGATTTTCTAAAACATAATATAAGATAACCCTGGGGTGTTTTACATTAATCACAATGCCATGAACGCGTGGCCCGAAGACAAGTGTGTGGGTTTTTAGTTAAGGGCTGTGGACTAATGATTAATATAGTTATCAGACTACCAGCAGACGTATCCTGTACCAGATACTGATGATAAATTGTCTTATGTATGAGTAAGGAGAAATGTAAATATGGTGTACCATAAAAATAAGTATTTATTCACATTAACCACATAAATTTTCAAAAAGCTTAAAAATGCGATAATAGGAGAATTAAAAAAACTGTAAAACTAAAAAAGCCGTAACATATTGATATAATCAGTGCAATAACATTACATAAGTATACATCGCATAAATCTCTACATATGTAGATTCAATGGGTAAATAACCTTGAAATGAAAAGAAATGATAGCGAAGACTAAATCTAAAAGCAATTGTGTTTTTTTTTATTATTTCTCTACCATTACTTAATCATGAGATATAAACATTTAAAAGGTTCATCGTTTTATGTAAACTAACTTAATTAATAATACTCCTGTTTCATTAACAAAAAAAACTGTACTCAAATTCTAGTAGAAAAATTTAAAAAATCCGTATACTTGAAACAACTCCCAATATAAGCTACAATCATATATGTAGGTACAAAAATTCAACATATTGTGGTCAAATATTTTCGTCTATGACTTGGGAGTGACATTCAAGGATACTCGGCTTCGTTATGCGGAGCGCGTTCTGTACGATACGATAGTTTATATCGTCTTTGAATATGACTCCATTGCTGGAGTCTCAGAGAAGCGAAATACTCTTTGTTGTTGGAAAGAGTTTTAATAAAACTTCTCAGATATTAATACAAGAACGGGTCGTATCCGTATTGATATTTTAGTGAATTTTGCTAAAAGCTTTGAGATATAATTTATTGTATCTCAAAGCTCTTAGAAAAAAATCGGTGGTGTCGACAATCCATCAATACCAGCACGATAGACCATCATGTTTTTAATTTTTATTGTGTCTAGAAATAATTCCGATCGATCATTACAAATTAAGTTTACCTAGATTTTCCTAATCTCATGGATAATTATCATAATGATCAATTAAAATTTAACTAGCTCGTGCATATAAGACGTTGAAAATTCTCAAATAATGAGCTACTTCAGCTCATAAAGAATATCTTACATGTATTTAACAAAAAACAAAAAAAAAACTGCGAGATTTAGAGTGCCCTAGGGAGTCACGATCGCGCCCTATATTCTTACACATCGCGGCCAGAACGTTAACGCTTGAGAACGCTCATCTTGCAATAGCCATCTCAATGAGATTGGCAAAAGCACATATATTTACGCGCGATAGCTAGGAGAAGCTATGGGAAAATATATAAAAATATATGCTATTCCGTACTTAATTTGTATGTTTGTGTTTATGTATGCACGTATGTGAAATTTTAAATTAAAACGTTTGTATAATGACCATCATGACGCATTGGGAAAGCCTGTTCAGTCAATATGGTTAGATTTGTAATAATAAATAAAATGAAATCAACGGGTTTATATAAGGCTCTCCTATGCCACTAATTAAATATTATTATATTCTAGGTTGAGAAATATGTTGAGTATAAATTACAATAAAATGATATTGCCCCACTTTAATTATTGTGCAACAATATTAAATATACTTAATAAATTAGATAAAACGATTTTGCAAAATTAAAAAATAGAGCAATGAAAGTATTTTTAAATAAAAATAGATTTACTAGTTGTAAAAGTGTGTTTGATGGTTGGATGTTTAAGAAATATTGAAGATTTATATTTTAGTATTTATGTATAAATTAGAAAATAATATGTTACCAGGGTATTTTAATTTAATAATAAATATAGATGTACATAGATGTAATACTAGAAATAAATAATTTTAAGATGGTTATGTATTAGAAAACGAGTACGGCCAGGGGAATAATGTACAGAAGTGTGAATTTGTATATTCCTACGACAATCCGCAAAAATGAAAATGTAGCGGGTTTCCTCAATGGATTAAAGAAATACCTTCGTGAATTAGGATATAACTTATATTATTCAAGTATTTTTTTGTATTCTGTTTATGTTTATATTATGTTCAGATTAATTTTTTTAGTGTATAAACAATAAGCTACATATGTTTTACTAAAAAATCCACTTTTTTTAGTTGATATATTTTTTATTTATTAAATATTATCCATTTTTAAATTTATTTAGATGCACTCTATGACCTTGAAGAAAATATAGTTACCATACTCAACACCCCCACTATGTGTATATGATTAATAAGAAAACGAGGTCTCTAATCACCAGACTTTTTCAACATAAATATATGAATGAATATTAAACATATAGATGCATTTTTATGGGATACTCTGTACTTATATAAACATAAAGACGTACATCAAAATTAAATTAATTAGCATGTATGTACATACACATGTTAAACGAACCCTGACCTATATAATATACGCTCACGTTGGTATTGAATCAACAAATCTAAACAAAGTAAAACAAAAACAATATATTATATCCACAATATAATAGTACATTTCGTTTGATGTTATTGTTTCAATTCAAGGTGAATTAAGCCCGGTGTTATAATAGTCCTATTGCGAACAACCTGTGCTAGAGAGTTGTTATATATTATGGTATAAATTGACCCACATGATAATAGCAGTCATTATAAGTTAGCTACGTTCAGGATGAGCCAATTTGGGTTATGATATTTAAACGGTCTGTTATGCAGCTTCTCTTATCGATCTTGATGATTATATAACAACAAACAAAACTTTACATAAAGTTTAAAACAGTTTTATCATAATTCATAATGTCTATCTAGGGGACCTACAAATCACAATACACAAATGGAATTTTCAAGACATCTGATATCCTTGTATACATAATACACATTCTGTGTGTTCTAACATAAAAACTGTAATTACATAATAATTATATAAATACCACTGCCACCTCAACCAGACAGGAAAAAAATCAATGAAAATCGCTGTTGTTTAAACGCGTGGTAAGGACTATTGCAATAGATAGTACGATTATTTATGGCTACTAAGGCATTATGGCTGATTATCCCTAAAGATACACCGCCACTCAAGTTAAAGAATAATATAAAGGGTATAGGAAATGCTCACCCAAGATGCACTTTTGGTTTAGAGGCGCACCAAAAGTATACCAATCGAGATAAAAATACACCAATCATTTTATATTATCAAGTAACTTCTTACCAGATATAATCACACTGTTTTTTCTTACCAGAATACTCGATTAGACATTCTTACAACTCATTTAACATCTACACTTGCATTTTATTGATCATTTGGTAAGAATTAATATACTTTAATATTAAGCCTAACAAGACATATTCCCAAAGCGTCTCATTGATTGATAAGGCAGAGGCTCGGTCTCAAAACCTGGAATCTAATAAATTAATGAGAGTTGTCTCAGATTTTTCCTTTTGACCTCCAGAAAAGCTAAGTTAAATTTCAGTCTATGTTTTGACCGAAATCGATAATTTATATTTTATACTAAACTATCCGAAACCGGTTGTTCTATCGAAGTATAAAATGAGGCTTTTGTGCGAGGATCATGACAATATATCACAAACCGCACATCGCTAAATCGTATTTCCGTGTAATTGCAAAAGTTCATAAGCTATATTAACAACTTACAAATTTTAAATATTAAGAATTCTATGAGCATGGACAAACATTCTCCTTTCCGAATGCGTCACGTCTAAAAATAGTATTGCAAAAATAAACCGCCTTCGGTGAAAAAACGCATTTAAGAGTTTCTCGCAGTTTGAGTGCAATTTCGAATCACTCACGCGATGCACATGTGATTTGACTACGTTCCATCGTGACATTGTTATTTTTTATGCATGCATTTATTTTATTTTTTCTCATTCATTGCGAACTCTGGTCACATTCGTTTTTGCAAAATGAAGCCAAAGAACGTGACGCTAAAAAAAACAACAAACTATACAAATTTATCTACGTAGTAGTTAGGAATGCTATGCGATATATTTTTTTCGAAAAAATATACGTGCGTGTTGAATTGGGGTCTGGTAGTGATGAATGTGGTATTTGCATATATAGAAATAAGGCTCTCGGGGTTGTTCCATTTACGCTGAAGCTTCACCTTAACCCAGTTAGGGATGAAAATGTTTTGAGCACACAGAATACATAAACACGTCTATAGAATATGATACGCGATAAAATGTAATGAAACTAATACTAAAAATATTTTTTAATAGAATTTATATATATATTATATATTTTTAAATTCAAAACCGTAATAATGATATGAATTATTCTGTTCATCCCTATACATGCCACTATACGTATATATTAAATACACAGATTTCGAAAAAGCGTTTGATAAAGACAATCACGAGTTTCTTCAAAGTAAATTATTTTATTTCTGATTTTATAATTCTGTTTTCTTTATGAACCGAAAGATATCAGTTCGGCAAGTATAAAAACTTTTTCAGAACGATATAATACCACTACTGGAGTACTGCAATGATCCAACTTGGGTCCATTGCTGATTCTTTTGTTCATTAATGACATAAATACCGCAATGAATAACTATTTTTTTAATATAAAAGTACTCTTTATGATGCCCTAGACCGCAGTGTACTAGAAGCCGGATTTACTACATGATTTTTTTAGCGTAGTGAGTCAATGCAATGAATTTTAAATGAAAAAAGAACACCGTAAATTCTTTTGGTATTTATACCTGAAGAAATACGGGTACTATCCATTCCTGTTTTCCAGTGCTTTTATTTTGGAAGCGCTAGGCTGTGTTACATTGTGAGCTTGTAAAGGTATTTATGTAATAAAACACGTTCAGATATTACGCAAAGGCATAGTTCACAACCCCCACAAGCAGCTCCAAATGTGAGCCTCGGAGGACGGTCATAGTTCTCTGTTCTTGCCTGTGATTTTTTTATTTATTGTCTTAAATACAAGTGTATTTTTTAAAAGCTCTGAACTAAGAATAACAAAAAAATATGTGTAACAATATTAGAGTCATATTCATGTAAGTAGAAAAAATGAGTAAATAAATTTTGATAGATATAAAATTTAGATATATATATTCTTCCACCGTGATTAGCGGTTGATTATCACACATAAAATGTAATGTTGTCTACAACTATTAGCCTATATTGGCCCACCCTGTATAAATCATCAAACTTTATTAATCCAAAATAATTAGGTGATTACAGTTTTATTGTTCTACTGCCTATATATTTATTTAATCAAGTTGACCTACTTTTACATGCCTTTTTCTTATATCGATTTTTCCCTTTGTATTCTGAAATAATTGAATTAATGCCTAAACTGGGATATTTCCTTTGATGAAAAACTATTCTAAGCATTTATAACCTTACAGCTACAAAGGTTATGTAAATATGTGTGTGGCATTTAAATACCGTCATAGTTCTAGTTACATCAACATATACTAATATATCAGAAACTTTTATTGTTACAGTAAAACTAAGATAAGTATATTAGAGTGAATTTTATTTATTGAGTTTTAAGTAATTTTAAAAAAGCATATCACAGAAAAAGTATTATCACAAAAAATACATTATTTGCCCTTAGATTGAGCTGAAGAATATTTTAATTGACTAAATATATATAATATATAAAAAAAATATTTACTGAGAAATTATTTGTGTATATAAGTAAATTTATATGATATAATAAGTCAATATTTTTTTGAATGGCAACTGTTTAGAAATTCTATATATGTACATACATTAAAATATATAAATGTTACTCATGTGTTGTAATCAAAACTTATTTTAATAATAAGCATTAAAAATCTGCAGAATACAATGATTTGACTTAGCTAAACAATACAAATCTGTAGAATACTATATTATACTACATAACAGTCACGCAAATTATCCATTAATTACCACTTATACTCTCTAAACCCTTTTCTTAGTAAGCATTTTATTCATCGCTTTAAATAAGCATTGTTTGAATTATCTTTTGTAATTATAAGACGGCCACTCGGAACAAGCGTTTTCTAAAGAGGATAATTTGTAGGCAGGGCCGCCGAGAGCAAACCCGGGTCCCGGGAAAACAATGACTCCGGGCCTCATGACAAAAATAGCATTTTATATATTTTTAACATCGTAATATAATAATAGGTACGAATTAAACCTTTCTATGTTATAAATAAATTAGCCATCGTTAATATATTTCAATTAGGCATTAAAAATTATTAAAAATTTCTACTCATTATATTTATCTGATAATTAGTCATGTTATCTTTGCTGCTCAGTGTTGCCATATAGTGAACTTCCAGTCCAAGTCAAAAACAATAAAATCGTGCCATCGCGGTTAAAAATCTCGATTATCAAGCATTTATATAAAGACTTTTTATAACAATATTACTAGTGAGAATCGAATAAAGCACATTTAAACAAAATTTTGCCTAATATAAGAGCGCAAAAAACAATTATCCCTTCTCAGAAGTAAAAAATCAATTGACGTGAATTTTTGCTTCTGAGAAGTGAAAATTATTTTTGCGCTCTCCTATTGGCCAAAATTCGGTTTAAAAATACTTTGATCAGTCCTTATATGTTAAAAATTCATAGTAATATCGGTAAGGATAGCTATCATATTTTTAAAACGTATATCGAAATGCAGACGAACTATGGAGGAATATGTGAGATGCAATGTCTGTCTGTACCTAATCTTCCGCTTATTTTCCCCTGAGAGATGAGTTGGCTTAGTTTGAATTTTGGACTTGCCCTAATGAAAGTTCTAAAACTATAATTAGTTTTATAGATTTCATTAAGTTAGGTTTGGGTTTGAACAGCAAATAGACGTTTCTCAACTGTCAAATTGAGCTTCATAAACATTTTAGAGCAGCATATTTTCGCCATACTGTTGTAAAATATGAAACAAACAATTTTGTAAGGTAGAGGGACTGAAATAAAAAAATAAACCATAAAGGAGCATGGATGGATTTAGATTTTAGGAGATTGGTTCACACCAGTGGCGTAACTATGGGGGAGCGGAGGGATAGGGCCGCCCCGGGCGGCATATTCGCGATGGGATCATCTAGTGTGGTTCTTAACCCTGAATGTACTAAAACATATATAAATTCACGAATATTAAGAGCTTAATAATAACAAATTTATTATTTTAAGAAATGTTGATTTTATGACCCTGCAAAAAATGTATGGGGGGGCGGCAATTTTATGGATCGCCCTGCGCGGCACATACCCTAGCTACGCCACTAGTTCACACCAAAATATCATTCACTTCTTTAGAAAAAAGGAACAAGGGAAAAGCAAGATCTTTCCTGAGATGGACATACCAGGTGAAAAATGATGAATGAAAATGAAGAAAAATCACAAAAAAATATAAATGACAGAAAGGCGATTTATTTATTTATAATATCAAAATCTGTGAGATATATTATCCAAACAAAATGTATGTACTACATATGTACTATTGGCAACCGTTCGTAGATAAATTAAAATATTTCCTGGAAGTAATTATTTACTTTGTTTGTTATATAACAATTTTCCATGTAAATATTTAACAACAATTCAGTTATAGAATCTGAGAATGAAAAGTAGGGCGATTTGTAAATATTGAACAACCCGATTCAATTCTAAGAAAATAGCAAATATACACAATTTCTAATCTTAATATATATTTTTTAACAATAATAATAAAAATATGATAGCATCGTAAACCACCGGCGGCCATAACAACTTCTTTATTCACAAACGCTTAATTAAAGTACGTGATGGATGAGAATTTTCGGCTATTCTCAAAGTGGGTGGCGCATCTACATCATTTAATAATTTATATTACAACAGCGACACCCACGTTTTCAAAGCATAGTAATATTATAACATCATCGAGAATACTCGTTTCGCTTCAAACAAAGAATGGTATTATAAACATTTATGGCACGCAAAATTATGTCATGCATTGCAGTCATACACCTAGGTGCAGTCATTGCCAAGAAGTATGCCATTAAAACTTTAAATGCATACTAAAGTGGAATTAAAAATAATTATATTCTGAGCAAACAGTAAATATTGACCGAAAGGCATCGAAGGTCGAAACGAAAATAGCTCAAGTGTTATATGAGTTTGTGATGGTACTGAACGTTCTCGTGGCGAACTTAATTGACATGTGGGCCTGAAAGGCAATTTGTTTCAGGTGGGATCGACAATTCCGAATGTTCTGAAAACACGGAGCGTAGTACCAGAAACAGGGCATGGTTTGGGTTCTGTAGACAAAAAACAACTAGCATATCTACGTGTACGTGTAACGTAAACTTAAACCTTGAAATATAATATACTCCATCACATTTAAGATTTTATATATTTACATAATCATTAGATGTCTACATGACTATTACTAATATAAAGTATATACATTCTTACAAATATAACAAGGGTAATAAATAATAAAATTATTATATGTTTCATAAATCTTAAGAAATATGAATAATAATCAATAGGATTTTATTGTACATAAATTTTAATATAAACACAATTATTTATATATCATAAATCCCTCATAGATCTACAATATTTAATTAATCAATACTGGTTTCGGAAAATATTAGTATATCCCGCTGCGATTTTTTGATCGGCGTTATTTTGATTATAAATGGCATATTTTTATATTAAAATTAGACGACAATGGGGAAATTAGTAAAAGGGTCCCTAACGGCTTTTTGGTACCATTACACTCGCAAAAAATGTTTTACATTGACAAACAGGTTGAATGCGAAAAAACAAGTGCAAGGTTTCCGTATCTCCAACATTTCAATTATAAAATGTAATTACACCCACAAATCTTTGTAATAGGTCGTCGTGGCAAAAGTGCGAGCAAGAATCAAACCCTAGGTAGAGCAAGAAATTCGCTTCCGTCAGCACTTGAAAAAACTAAACTCGTACAAATGCAGACCTTCGACAAAGACTAAAAAGACAAAAAAGCAGCCGCTTCACTCTTCATGTCAACCCAGGTTTAGCTACGACGGTCAAAATAAAGAGTTCAACCCGATCTATGGATATGAGTGGATTTTTCAGATGCAAACAAGGCTACGAGGACATTTCGTATATATACAATAATTACCTAAAATGTACGTGAACTACAAAAATGTTGCAAAATAATAACAATTTATAAATAATCGGGTTAAGTTAGGTTAGGTTAGGCAATTTAAATCTTCTATTTACTAAATCGTAAAAAATAACAAAAAAAATGTATTTTGATTTCGGACATCTCTTAAAACTTTGATGATTAAGAAAGTATGAACACATTTAAATAAAATTTGATTTACAAGATAATAAAAGCATTGCAACGAGCGCAGAAGTCGTATGAATAATGTATTAGAAGAAACTTGCATCATTGTACTATAAAAAAACATTACCAGAATGAGCCCTTTTCATCACTACGACGAAGTATCATTTAGGAGTGCCAATAATTGTAATTATTTAGTCACGAGTTATTTATAAAATAAGCTGTTACTAGCTTTTCTACCGTTTATTCGACTGCAAAATCGAACTCATTTGGTCTTAATATCTAAAAAAATATTTTTTATGGTTATTGTCAAAGCAAGTTAAACTAGAAATTGCAATGTTTTAAAGTTAAAATGCACGTTCATCGGTAGTAACGGAATGCGAGGAAATAAAACATATTGTCTTTAACACAGCCAGTTAAAATTGTTATCTCAATTATATTTGGTAACAATGATTTGACAAACAACCTAGTTCCACTGCATCATATACATATGTATAATAAATAGTTCTAAATTTTGTGGCGAAATTTCAGATGGTTTCAAATAATTAAGAAACTCGGTGGAAAATTATCACCGTATTAACAGATATATTATATATACCTATATTTACTATTAAGTGCTAATTAATTTGTTTGGTTACAATAAAACGCATACAAAGTAATATTTTGTACACGTCCGAAATTAAATATTAGATATTACAAAACATTCGCAATAAGCCCGTCAATAAATATACCCCAACATTCAGAGAAAACTATAACCGTATAAAATTTCAGGTTAGATAGTGAAAGATAGATAGTATATTGTAATATATATATGGGCTTAAGCGAAGGCCATGTCCCTCGCTCAGCAACAAAGTTTTGCTTAGCGACGGAAGCGATGTATGGTTATTTTAAGACAAAATTACGTATCCTTGTTTTAACACTTTTGTATAAGCCTAACGACATAAATAGGGTAATCTCCTTTGTTCAAAAGCATTAATCATATAACTTCCGTACAACACGTTAACCCGTCAGTACACTAATACCGATCTTCACCGGAGACGCAGATAGCTCATATATTATTTTATTTCATTAATTGGTTTAATTAGACCTCAAACCCTTCTGCGATGAACTTTGAACCTTATAAAATATGAATACATCCACTATTTAATATTGAAAAATAATGTTTTTAAGGAGGAAACACTGTAACGGTGTGCCGGTGACGTGTAGAATGAATAAACAGGTGTCAGACCGATGTGAGAAGATTCATTATAAAAAATGAGAGATCTTAAAAATATAAAGATACTAAGCTAGTATAAATATAAGTCGTTTCTGTTAGGTTGACATGACATGATAACATTTTTTAGGCTTCAGAAGCAGCGACGTTTAACATGCAGTGTGTGTTTAAAATGGCCAAAATTGAAGCAAATGTTGCACATGTTAGGTGCCGACAAATATAGCAGATGTGAGATTTTTACGAGATTGGAATCAATAAACACATAGTGACCATATCGATAAGCGAAGGGTAATATTTTCTTTAAGTAAACATTTTTTTATCTTGATGCAGTATTTCAGATTTTTCATCACTCCGGCATTGCAGCAATCGCCTCGTCCTTGTTGCAAGTTCAAGGGGAGCAACTTTTGAACAATCCCAATCAAGACATACTTAACGAGCTGCATCAATTCTCGTTACAGTCCAATAACGTAAATGGGTCTCATCCATTGCGACAATTGATTTACCATCTTTCTTGAATCAATACTTCTTGAAACTGCACCACAGATTCTTTGAACACTTTGATTTAAATTTAAATTTGGTCATGCTAAAAACGCACATACCGATATTTTTATTGAATGCAATCGATTTGGAGCGTCAAATGATCAAAGAAACTGGACGAGTTCATCCGTTAAATGAATACCTGTAGTAGCGTGTGAGTCGAGGGTATTTGGTCAGACCGCATTGAATTTGAGTTCTTTCTTTTGGCATTTCAAATTATCTTCCGCGTTGAAAGACTTCACGTAGTTTTGCGGTTGATTAAGCCGGGAGCTTACAATGAAAGTAATTTTCTAAAGGCTCCACTTTGAGTACATTGTACTGTAGTACCCATACTCTCAGCCATTAAATGTCCAATAAAATAACGAAATGCTCTCCAAAATAATATATGCTAGTAGAGAATAGATATATTTTTAAACTTTATTTAAATTATATAATAAATGGATGTGTCTCATTAAATTCTTAATAATAAACTATTAACTAATAAAAATAAATCAATCGTAGTACAAAACAATTGATTTCGAGAGACGCAAACATCCACACCCACACGTAGTTTTCGAGCGACTGTTTGATTGATCGTACAGTAAAAATATAATACGTGAAGGTCGTGTTAAGTAAATAACTATTTCAGTCATAATTGTTATTAAAACGCTTATAAGGATTAAAATCTAAGTTAAGCATTAAGCTTTTATTGCATTTAATACCAGCCGAAAGCTAAAATCATTTATAACATTAAAATTTAGCGTTTTTATATCATAAGATTAAATCTGAAGATAATTGTAATAAATATTGGTGTCCTTATTTTAGATTGAGTAAATCAATAATTTAAATAAACATTTCTATACTTTCTGAACTTCAGTTTGTTGCTCTAGAACACGCTCATGCGTTTTCAAATATTCGTTGTTTTTAACTATTCGAATATCGAATAATTAACGATAAAATATTCGAATATTCATAATATTAAAAAAGCAAAAAATACAGTTTGAATAAAGAATACAGGTTAATATTATACATACATACTACAACTTGATGTGTTAAATTTAGGCATTATTTGTATTGATTTAAAGAAATAAAATATTCAATACTAGCCATTGAAAAAGTCCACAGCTGCAAAATATTAACTCGCACATATGAGTAATTTCTGGAATTTCGTCAATTTCAAAGTGATTTTTCAGATATTAGTTGTAATGGCAAAGACTTCTAGAATATGTAATAGGATAAATTTCGCAAAACAAAAAAGGGCACAATTTGGCTGTAAATAATGCAGCGATACACCGAAGAAGAAAAATACTACCTAAGTTATTGCAATACACCTCTTACACCACTACATATGTATATTAACGAGTAGCTGGACAAAAATTTAAATAACAAATAGTTTAATAAAACGAGCTTATAATATTCGGTATTCGAATAATATGATTGGAGTCTTCGGTTATAGAATCGCAGATAAGGATCTTGACAGGCCCTTTGCGTCTCTTATTTGACACATCTACGAAATGTGTTTACGCATTAAAATAGAAACGGTTTATTTGGCAACTCCGGCGATCGTTAACAAAGGGGCAGAATATCAATAGTTTTTCGCATCGAGTAGAACACATTGTCTATCAAACATCCTTTCTACACATAGAGTAGTTTTTCCGGTACTTATGATTGATTACGAGTGATTACCAAGCAATTAATTTTTTTTTAAATATAGCCCTTTATCCAGGATAAAATATATGTATATGTAGCCAGGAAGATGGATTATTTTTGTGATTTTAGATATTTTTCTATGTTTGTACATGAAAAAGGATATGTTCATTTTAAGAATATCATCAAATCATTAATTGAAGTCAGTATAGAGTCAAAGTGCTGACAAAATATAATCAAATCTTCATCTTGTTTTGCACTGTTAATAATTTTGGAAACAGGCTGAGCTCTCGTCGTCCTAAATTTCGTTTTGCCACAAAAGCAGAAATGATTGTTTCTGTTTTAATTAAATTCAAATATATTTGATTCATTAAATTTGCTAAAAAGTCAGTCAAATAAGCAATGCCATTTTTAGAACCACTCAAGTTGGCTCGTAAAGCGTCATCTATGTATTCCAGAAACAATATCAAAGAGTTTATAAAATTGAAACAGATACCATTTAATAGCCAACGAACTTTTATATGAACCTATGTAGGCTTTCACTCAATTTTTTGGCAACTAAATGTTAACGATTAATGACAGCGTATAGCGAATATATTAGGCACCACTTTTTTTAAACATGAGAGAGCTGGAGTACCATCAGTTGCAAATGGCAAGATATTACTCAGAGGGATTTGTTTTTCTTTAAGATACTCGTCATACGTATACCAAAAATAAGGCTTCATTTACTACCCTTATTACATCAGTACATAAAACATTAATATTATATACGTGCTGTGTCATAAGTATATAAAAAAATATGAATATTTATTTATTTAAATTCTAAAAGAAAATCTGTATAGGCGTCAAATGCATGGTGTGTTTTAGACCTACAACAAATTCTCACTGCTTATGGCATTTACAGCCAAGCCGGCACCATTGTGTGCTAATTACTGCCAATCGATCAACATGCCACACCAGCGTATGCAGTTGCACCAGTTCTTGGCCGCATCCGAAGATGGTTTCCAGCGCCACAGGTTTTCCAAAACGGCGCTTCAAAGGAAGCGGACGACACGTCGCCTGTCTACAGTTACATCAGGACTAAGCGGGCACATCCTGTGCTCTTTTTGTTTGGACTGATTGATGAATTATTAAAAACTCGATTGATCTGTGTATGGAGTGGTAACCCAAAAAGTTAACGAATAAGGAATGAGACGAAAAATTCATTGAGTAGCGTACGCACATGCTTACGTTTTCAGCGCCCTTGAGGGTTAAATATAATATATATCAGGGCTACTCAACCAGTCGATCTTTGCTCGGTTCTTAAAATGTACTCATATTGACAAATGTAACCTGAAAACATCTAAGACACAATCGAAGTATTCGTTGTGATAATGTATCCCTGATATAATATTTTTAGACATCATTACCACGAAAAGTGGCGTCATATGCTACTCTTGCGGGACTGAGTAGTTGGTAAGATAAAGCACGGAACTTTTATCTAAGTACTTATAAGCCAAATGAAAGCTTAAGCGATATATTCAAATAGATATGATATATTTGTTCAGACGAATTATCATACCAAACCATATACACATGTATTTAAAAATGAATCAATGAATAATCCCATGACTTTTCGTGAATAAACTTGAATAGCGGGTTCCTAAAATACACCGAAATAAAATTAGAAGAACCAAATAAGTATTAAGCTGTACTATTTTTGAAGTTTTCCTCATAAATGGCGCGAGATACGTGATTAGGCAGATACATTTATATCGAATCCAAATTTGGAGTGCGTTTAAAATTTGTATACATGTTGTATATTTGGAATGGAATCTGGCTTATTTTGAACTTTGAATGAATAAACAAACACTTTATTTTTAGTTTAATTGATAACATTCACATTGAGAATCCAGACTTGTGTAAAATAATATATTGAATATTTTAGATTATATATAGTATTTGCACGTTGGAGGGTATCAGTATTATATATGTATATGTACATACATATATAAGGTTTGTCTTTATCTTTTACAGTAACCCTTTGAGTATCCTTTTAAATAAGATTGCCAATCGATCCTAAATTCTCAAGCACTACTAGCTACGTTTATTTTTTTATAAAACTTTTTTTTCAATAATACATACACATTTCCCTATATGTATGTAATTAATATAATAAAAAAGCTAATATTTTGCTAGCAATGTCATTTTAGTTAATCTGAAATCAAAACAGCAGTGTTGAAAGTAACTAGAGCAAAAATGGAGATTTTGTATGCACATCGCCAAAGTTTACCATAAAGGATCGAGGATGCGCGGCTTAGTTACGCGGAACGCTACTATATGGTAGTAGTTGGAGATAATTCGAAGAATTTCTCAGATATCTCAACAAGAGAAAATACTTTTGAGGAAGAATTTTGACCAATAGAAAAGCGCAAAAAAACAATTATCCCTTTTCAGAACTATAAAATCCACATCAAAAGCAATAAAACCGTGCCGTCGCCTTCGCGATTTTACTGCTTTTGACGTGAATTTTTGATTTACACTCCTATTGACCAAAATTCGGTATGAATACACTTTGACCAACACTCTTATATCAGAGGTATGTAGTAATTTCGGTAAGCATAACTCATATTTTTAAAACATAGTGTAATATCGTAGTGCTGACAAACTATGGAACAACGAGATGCGACATCTGTGTGTAATTCTTCAGCATTTTTCTCCTTAGAGTTGAGTTAGCTTAGTTTGTATTTTAGACTTATTCTAAAACTAATTATAGTTTTAGAACTTTCGTTAGGCCAAGTTGGGTTTGGTTAATTCGTGTAGGTTAGGTTTGGGTTTGAACAACGAATTGACGTTTCGCAACTGTCAAATTGAGTTTCATATACATTTTAGATCGGCATATAATTTCACTCATTTTCACACTACTGCAACCGCATTGCTCTGAAAGTGTGTCCACGCGTCCATCGGAACATCACATTAAATGTGATGCATGCGTTGGTTTCGGATATCTGACGTGCGTCCATGCGATTGACCCAGAATTTTTACGCAAAAATTACCCCGTGCATTGTTCATTTTGTATTATTTATAATTTACACATAAAGCGGGTCGTTTGTGATGTTAATGAGTTGAGAAGTGACGTGACGTGCGTGGCAATGCGATTTGTCACAATCAGCGATGAGGTAAATGAGGCAATTCGCATTCCGAATCGCATCTCTTTCCCGTGGCACGCACGGTGCACCATCTCGAGCACAATCGATCGTGAAAAAATCGATAATTTGTCATAGCATCAATTGAGATTCAGCGTACGAAGGAAGGTTTATTGGTGTCTGGACAACAAACGTCGATCCTGTTACGTGTCAGAGATGCATCACTGGACGTGAGAAGCAAAACGTTCAAGTGTCAGATTAGTATATTGAGACAATAGGATATTTTTATATGGAATGGTAAGCAGTAATAATAATTTAGTTTATTTAATTAAAGGTATAAATAAAGTATATGAATTGAAGAAGCTGGGTGACACACGCAGAGCATAAGTAGGAACTTTGCCGTTGACTAACAACCCCTACCAAAAATATAAGCTAATAAAACTTTTTATGGAAGTCAAATATTATACATCACTACCTACAGCAATAATTTGTTATTGTTATATAAATAAGTTAAGACATTACAGGAATATTCAGGTGTTGTTTTGAAATTAACTAGGGTTCTCTTACCTAACTAAATTCAAAAAATAATATTAAATTAAAATTTAATATATCGAATCATGTCAATTAATATTATATGTTTTTGTCATAGAGTATTTGTATATAATCTTAAAATAAAAGTATAGCCATATTAATTAAATTCTATCCAAGTTAAATACTCACTCATTTAACCTTTTAATGGCACAAAAAAATCCGTTTTCTCCGGTGATGTACACTCAGTGTACATGTTGTGTGTAAATGAACAATAAGTGATTTTAAGTTGAAAAATACAACTATTACAAAACAATAATTACAATAATAGTAAAAGTCGAAACGTAACAAGTGCTGAAATTGAATAAATAAACAGTAAAATATTTTAAAACGGAATGCCATTGTGGTTTAAAAATATTGTGTTATATAATAAAAATAGCGGCATATCTACCACAAGTAAAACTCAATTTAGTAAAATGATGCGTACGCTGAGAATGGAACAGACTATTTTTCCCTGAATTTTACGCCATGCCAATATATAACTATTGGTGTTAAGATAGACCACTGAAAGTTCAAAATACTTTCCATAATGTAAATAATTGTTAACTCTTGGTTTATCGTTTATGTATAATTTATAATCCTTGAAGTTTAAGTTTTGATAAGGGACAATAAAAATCCATTTCTTCCGGTGATGTACACTCAGTGTACATGTTGAAATATGATTTTGAGTTGAAAAATAAGTGATTTATTTACAGCAACCCAGATCAACTTGGGAATATTTTTGTGCACCCGACTGGGAATATAAGGCGGTGACAAAAGTTCACATTTACATTCGACTCTACAACACTCGAGTTGACTACGCCTTGCCACTCAGATCACATCTTCGCTCAACGGTCTCCTTTGAACTCAGATCTACACCTCGCCTCCTGTTTGAGCAACCATCTCCAAGACATGCGCTTGAGGAAAAATATCGACGACTGTCGAAGGGCTCTACGACAACAAGGTTCACCGTCAAACACGTCAAGAATCTACTGGAAGGTTTCATTAGGGTCACTTTGTACAGTTTGCCGTACAAACGTCCTATCACAAATCGTAAGCCGGCACTGCCGAAAACTACGAATTGAAGCGTATACTGACCGCTTCATATTAATAAGTGATTAAGTTGAAAATTACACCTTTTACAAAACAATCGTTATAATAATAGTAAAAGTCGAAACGTAATTAGCGCTGAATTTGAGTAAATACATTGGACATGTATATATTTATTTATTTTAGATCTGAACGACTTTCTATAAAAAAATTAAGACAGAAATTTCATCAATGATGTTGTGGTAAAATATTTCAAAACGGAATGCATTTCTACCAGAAGTAAAACTCAATCTTGTAAAAGGATGTGTACGCTGAGAATGGAACAAACTATTTTTACCTGAATTTTACAACCGCAAAATATTTCTATAAAGGCGCTTCTGTATGTAACAAACAAAAGAAACAGACCATTACTTTTGTTTGTCATATTTGTGTTAATTTTTTGTTAAGCTTGTGACATGATTTCATATTTATTTCGTTTTGGAACGCGGAGTGGTGCAGGCGTGAATACTTTTGCTCGATTTATTCATCAAAACTGATTTATTTTTCAATAAGTAAACATTATTTAAATTGTAAATAAATTGTCCTTGCTTTATATATAAGCTAGGAAAGAAAGTAAGTCGATACTCTCCTGAACCCCACTACAATATATAAATATAGGTGTCAAGATAAGACTATTGAAAGATCAAAATACTTTTTATTATGTAAAAGGTAATTGTTAATTCATGGTTTTTGTACAACATATTATCCTTATAGCTGGCGCTTAAAATTGTGATTTAAATTTTTTTTTTGATCGTGAAAATCAAAAAAATATATATTCTGCTCTAATTTAATAATATTTTTATGGCATTTTATCTACCTTTACAAAAGTTAAGCATATTTATATTTATAATAAACAGAGTGTTTTATATATTTTCTTTAGTGAATTATCAAAAAAAAATTTTGGCTATTGTAACTACTAAGAATATTATACTATTAATACAACCAGTGTTTACAGCTAGTTTACATAAATTCCTGGTGCTATGACGTCTAAAATATATTTAGCATGTCATTTACTATAGTATATTATGTAAAGCTTAATTGAATACGTTATATAAAATATCCGATAAAGATTACAATTGAAAATCTTACTTAAAATCCTTTATCTAATTATATATTTTTAAATTATATATTCTACTAAAGAAAAAATTGAACACTATTTTATAATACTAAAAAGTATAATTATAAATGTAAGTTATTTTTCACTTATCTATAATATTATTACAGTTTCATAAGAAAATCAAGATTTTTAAAGAATATCGAGACAAAATTAAATGGTTAATTTAGAATGAAATAATTGGATCAGAGAGCTTGAAAAATCATGGCAATTTTGATAACTTACTTACTAAATTTAAAAAGTATTATAAAAAACTTACCCATAACGCCTAGCTGCTGTGGTGATAATATTGGAGCCTCTGCTATAATGTTACTAATTATTGTCGCAGCTCCTCCGACAGATCCCGAAGCCATCGATAATCTATCGCTCAATACAATGGAAGAACCGGCACGCCGTGGGCTGCGAGATACACGCTCTGACAATGAACTTCCTGCCACTGATCTTAAATCTGAAATATAAAAATACTTTATAACATAATTGTTTCAAGTATGATTTATTAAATAAAATTATATACCGCCGTTTGGACTCCTGATTTTCGAAGAACGCAACCTTCTTTGATATATCTTTTGTAGTCTCTGATCAGCAGCTGAAGGTATTCGTCTCCTTGCAAAATATCTAGCTAAAACTCCAACCATAAAGGCGCTTACTCCCATAACTCCGACACTCCATATCGCTATCTGAAAAATATGTTTTAAATCATGTAAATATAATTTTAATATATTAAATTTATATTGAATACATTAAGAACATATCTATATTTATTATCCCAAAATAAAATTTAAATCATGTAATAATAAGTCATACTTTTACCTTCTGTGAAGTTGTAAATTGAACATGTTTGAATGGTACAATATATTGCCAACCATGAACTTTTCCAGTGATGGATTGTATATGGGGTAGAAGAGACATCTTTTTTAATTTTCAGATTTTAATATTAACAAAGGAAACAATATTTTTAGAATTAATCTTTCGTTTGTCACTTGAGAGGTTATCTGTCACTAAAAACTAGTATCACGGTAACATTGCGCACTATTAGAAGACTGGTTGAATAGGACGAACTTAATAATAATTATGTTATAGATATAATTCGGTAATACGAGTTGAATGAGTTGAACGCGGACGATCAAAATACGAAATTCAATATTCGCGGCATGTTATGTCCACCTAGCAAGCTTGTTTTTTATTACTTGGCCGTAAGCTATTACAATATGACCAGTCACTTTCTAAATAAAAAATATAGATAACAAATTTTGTGAAAATAAAAACATACACAAAAGTAAAAAATTATATTTAAAATACTATTTTTTTTTTAAGTGCAATAATCCTAAGTTTTTTGTCAAAGTATAAAGTTTTAAATATTCTGTAAATTCTACATAAATTAACTTAAATTGTATATCGTAATATAAAAAATGGAAACCTAAAGCAAACGGTAAATTAAAAAGCGGCAAACGATATATTAAAAATAATTTAAAAAAAGTGGAATGGTAGTTGACGAATTAAATATAAGTAAAACTATTGTTCATTTATAATAACGTACACACTTATATATATAAAATGCAATTTATAAAGTAAGTACACTGTACTAATAATTCGATTTAGATTTTTTAGTGAAACCTTATTTATCACTCATTCTCGTCACTTAACACAAAACCAGCGAAAGGAAAAAGGGGACGCGATCGTGATTCTCGATGACGTTCTGGAACCTAAAACTAGAATTCCTCGAGAATAGCTGAATTGTCGACAGCACCTTTCAGTAATTTGAAAAAATGTTTAGCAGCATACAACTTTCTGCGAGAACTCAGCGAATCGTATCCCAACGCTCCTAAAAGAAAGGCGCTGGGATTTAAGAAATATATGTTTTATGAAGAATGTACTTGACCAATTACAACAAGAAATATCAACACGATTTTCAAGACTAAAAGATCTAAATAAAAAGTTCAAATTTCTGCTGGAAATCCAAACTTTTCTTTTTAAAACAGATAATAACAACCTACATCAAAATTGCACCAATTTTGAAAATTTCTACGACATAGACGTAAGACAAAAATCTAAAACTGAAATATGCTGCTTACTACATGTAATGAAATAATACCGAAAACTCATTTGGATCTTCTTACTTTAATTGTGTTATATGCAGATGATGTATTAACGAATCTTCCATTGCATCGCAGATTGTTGCAATATCGATTGCAAGTTGTGACCGATCATTCAAAAAGTTAAAGTTTATTTTGACATATTTGCGGGCTTCGATGAGACAAGATCGTTCTAATAATTTAACTCTTCTTGACAATCAAAAACAAACATTAGAATAAAATGATTTATATTTTGTGATTGATCAGTTTGTATCATCAAAATCAGAACAAATAATTTTTAATAAACATAATAATATTTTTTTAGGAAGCTGCTATTTTTTAAATAAGCTTAGTGTTGTATTTATTTTGCTGTTATATGATTAAGTGGATATTTACGTACAACACTTTTCCATCTGCTTAAAGAAATTCCAGTGGTTATGGATAATGTTTGATTACTATATTTTATATAATTCATTTCGATTTTTCTTTGTATGATTTACTTTAATGAAAATATTGTATTTACTGTTGATTTAAAAAAATTAAGTAAAAATTTATGTTAATAACCATTTCTACATAATGGACGTATTCGAAAATAGTGAAAAAAATAATTAAAAATATAAAGGGGGGGGGGGGCAGCTATAATTCTTGCCCCCGGGTACAAATTACTTTAGCCACAGTACTGCTTGTAAGTATGCAATGTAGTGAAGTGAGAACGCGTGAGGTCCATTTTTTCAGAGCCGAACGCAATCTTTAGGAGGACCAAGACGAACAATTTATTATTACTTGGCAAATAAAAAGTTCGCTAAAAAATCTCGTGTTCTACAAAATAACAACGCATAATTAAGTCAAACAAAAAACAATGGGTGTTATTGATGGAAATTAAATAAAAAAAAGTAAAATTTTGGGTTATACGCAAAATTATATATGCAAAATATACTAGACATATAAAATCTTTTCCAGATTCTAGAATCATTTCAATGTAAAATATTTTAGATTTACTTGAAGTCATTGCAAATACTTCTATAATTTATAATTATTTTTGAAACTTTTGCATAGATAATATGGAGTTTTTTTCTATAAATATTGCATAAGTAGGTTATAAGAACTTTTTTATAAATTAACCATCTAAAAAAATGTATGAATCTAGAATTTGGAATTATTAAAAGATCGTAGGATGCGCAAATCGTCCCTGAATCAGTATCGAATGTTCAAGTAATATAAATCAAAAACACACCTTAAAAAATGTAAAACAGTTAAATTAGCATTGTTTTATATTGCTTAAGTAAATGATATATTTGTTTCATGTCTTTTTATATTCATTTAATGGTCGAAAAAACACGCGTTAAGATCAATAGTGTACGACAAATGTCAATTCTATACCAGCCCCGTTCCTCCAGAATGGTATGAAATAATTTAAATTAAATCATATTAATTACCATGGACGCGCTGGAGATCACCGACGATGCTTCACCTGCTGTATGTTCTTTTAACAATCTGCCCGACGAAATCCTCGAATATGTTTTAAGATTACTTCCGCCATATAAAGATCTGCAAAATTGTATGTGCGTTTCCAAGCGATGGCACAGCTGCTGCACAAGTAAGACACCTGATATATCATATTTGGCACATGTAATATGGGTGAATATTAACATATGTTTCCATTGAACCTTCTAGATGTTTTGCGAAAAACGGAAAACGATTTGTATAAGGCTATTGTGAATAATGATATAGCATGGAGGACGATAACGCCGCTTGATATGGCCCCGACGATCACTAAAAGGTTTTCGCACGCCGCATGCGTCCACGAGAACTCGATGTATATATTCGGAGGTTGCACCACAAATTCGACGGCCTTTAACGACTTATGGAGGTTCGATCTCTCGAATAGACAGTGGATAAGGCCTTTGGCTATGGGAACGTATCCCACGCCGAAAGCTTACGCCACAATGATTCCTTATAAAGACTGCTTAATTTTATTCGGAGGCTGGGCTTATCCTCTTTCTGTGCCGCTATATCAAGATTGGACAATGTCCACCGAAATACATTTCTACAACACTACCATGAACCGTTGGGTGCTGCTGACGACAATAAATAATCCACCTACGATGGCCGGCCATTCGGCTGTAATAAGAGGCGATTTGATGGTAGTTTTTGGCGGATTGTATATGCCATCGGCAGCTTCATCGTACAGTTCTAGTAATATATGGGTTTTGAATCTGAAGACCTTAACGTGGGTCAATCAATCGACGAGTGATCCCAAACCGGCACCGAGATACGGACAATCGATGATGCGATTAGACGACGATCATATTATGATTCTTGGTGGTATTAAAGCTCCTAAAGTTTACACAGATTGCTGGATATTGAGAATGACCGGTAAAGTCTGGACGTGGTTTGAAGTCAACGTGAAAAATAAAGAATGGTCTGCTAGTGACGTGTGGTGCAATCCGGCTTGTAAGGTATGTAACGGTTAGATTTTGTACTAAAAATGCGATTCCCAACATTTACTTTTGTACACCTTAACAGCCTATTTTCCTAAATTATAAATGTTTTTAATTATCATTGTTCATTTCCTTAAAAGCTCTGATGTTACAAAATCTAAATATTATAGAAAAACTACTGGCTAAAACGCTAGCTTAATCAGTCGATATAAATTTAATTAAATTTACTATGCATTCTATTATTTTCATAGCACTGTCTGTGAAATTTCTTTATTATCATTTAACACATTTTAAGCTTTATTGTTGATTATTTTTAGATGTCAATAATTCTTTTGTAGCTTCCCACATTTTATATATACAATGTGGATTTTTTGGATGTACTGTTTGCATTCGTGCATTGTAATCAGAAGCAGAGCTGATAAAAGAATTAAAAATGTTTGTACAGAATTAACAAAATATGCTTCCTTTGTCTGATGGATGCTTATGTAATTTTCTTATGCAGTCACTTGCTGACAATAGTTTTGTATATTTTTTCCTAGTTGCATTCATATAAAATAAACGCAACTTCTAAAATTCTTTGGTATATTCTAGGGCTTCCAAAAAACCGTTTGAAAAAAAAATGGTTTTCAGTTTTTTTACAAATCAAAAACCGGTTAACCGATTTTAACTGTACTCGGAAAATTAAGATACTTCATATGATTTAAATTTTTATTTTAAAAATTAAATATGTAAATATTTGTTTAAAAATATCCAAAAAAAAAAATATTATTTATTTAATATAAAAATAATCATAAAAAACGGTTAACTGAGTCAAAAAAGCTGGTTTTCGTTTTTTTTAATTTGCTGAAAAATCGGTTAAACGGTTTTGGTCAGAACCAGCTTTGAAGCCCTAGTTTATTCTTAATATACAGTAGCATGCAAAATATCGGATCACTTTTCGAAATCATAAGAATTTAAAACATATCCATTAGTCTTGATGTGGATATCCCCGAATATCGTATTACTCATTTAGGGGTATGTCTATATTGTTTTATAGTGGTTACCTAGCCAATCGATCTTCATATTACATGGTAAAATATTTATAAAAAATATAATGCCAAATAAATCCAGAATTTTGTTATTATTATGTATTAGTTAATTATGTTATCGACAAGCCAAATTTTAGTCTCAGTTATAACCATCGGTTCAACGACTATTTTTGATGCACTAAATTGGGCAAGGGTAAAAATAACTACCCTTGATCAAGATCGAGTGATACTACTAATGTACTTATGTGATAGGTGTAAAACTGCCGTGGATATTACCAGTGAGTATTTGCAAAATATTTGATAAACAAAATAAATGTAGATAATCTTATATGTGTCTTAAAAAAGGTAGTGAATTCATTCGTATACCTGCTAAAAACCATTATTAACTAAAAAAATGCGCCTACCTTGCAATCAATACAATAGCAGACATGTTTTGGATTGAAAAAGTGACGCTCTCTGAGGGTCAAATGGACATTCACTGTCAAGGTGGTGAGCAATACACAAAAAAATGTTTTCAGGCAAAGATGCAAAATCCATAGAGCCAAATAATCTGAAGGTGTTTTTATATTCCGGAAAGGTATCGACTACATCGACAGAACAATGAAGGTGGATTATAATGAGCGTTTATTGCATGCTACTGTATGTTTTTTGTGTGCTACTGTATATTTTTTTCTGCTAATATTATGTTTTCCTTGTATCCCTATATAACCTCAGGTTGGGAATCGCTATTATAAAACTATTATATAACATACTTGTTTTCAGGTTGGAGATAAGGTTATTACTTTTGGTCGTGCAAGAAACGGTCCGACTAGTTTAATGCATTCTATTCCAATTCGTCTATTACCTACTGACCACCACCACGCCAACAATAATCAATCTGTATCTCATAGATTAGAACAAAACATGCGCCGTTTAGTTGACCGAGATAATAACGTTAACGGACGCAGAGGAGTGTTACCTCATCAACCGGATAATGCTGTAAATAATTTGTTAAATAAAAACGAACTTGTGATACCGAGGATGGTAAACGACGAACCAAAGCCAGGTCCTAGTGGAACATTAAGCAATAAACTTAGTACGTCTATCTTAAATAACGACCAAAAACCAAACTCGGTCATAGATAAAGAATTGAAACCTAACAACGTCCTTAACCAAAATCCGCATACTAAGCTTAAAAATGCTGCTGGAAGAAGGGTATATATTGAGATAGTAAAATCTATTAATTTAGTTTTTTGCTTCTATTAATTTTTTTTTTTTCAGGTTTTTCCAAATCGATACAAATTAATAAAGCATATAAGAGACACTTATAATTTTCCGATGGCGGCGTTTTCGACTGATTCGTCGATACATAACGTATCGCAAGATTTTAGATCGCATAGGATTGCTAATTTGGCGGAAAGACTGCCCGAGCGGAGGGAAGTTGAAGTCGTCTTACCTCCTGTTGTGCCAGCTGTTAAAAAAGTACGACGGAATACGCTCGCCCTCCACGTATTGGACATCTCGACCGTTTTGAGCAACAACTCATACTCTTCCGTCTCTTGGATGCCTCCGCAAAAAGAAGAAGTCGAAGGTGCGCCCGAGGAAGTCATAATGTATTCTTTGGTTCACGGTAAAGGCGAATTGATCATGTTTGGTGGTCTTTATTGCAATTGTAACAATAGCTGCATGCTTTCTAAGCAGTTTTCAAATTCGCTACATTTTATCATGCCGCCGAAGGACATTGTGTAATTCAATTTAGATGTAATTTTGATTGAGGCTGAAATTTACTTTATATAGATGTTCTATGTATACTTATTGAAAGAAATAAATTCAAAAATACAACACTCACACTATTATTATTTTATTTTGCTTAAAGAGCACTCTATTTTGTTGAAATAGTTGACTAATGTATTTGAAGGTACATGATTCGTATGATAATGTTCTTATTGAAATGCTGGGTTGTATTCTTGGCAAGGTTCTCTAGATTCAATATTAAATATCATAGGGGATAAAATTTAACCTTGCTGCATATTCTGACTAGCTTTTTACAGTCAGTATAAATTTTGAGTTCCTTGTCGTCATTGATTTCACTTTGTTAAAGGCCTTTTAGAAATCAATTAAACGTATTGTAAATCTTCCCACGTCAAAATGATAGGTGTTAGCCTAATGCGTTACAATGGAAGTAAATACAATCAGCAATTACAAAATAAGTTAATCGGTGACATCTATTTTTCACTTATAAACTATTTACAATTAATATATGTAACTACGCACAACCTAAACCCGATTTTATTTTAATTATTTGTGACGATGTTCATCCATGAGATTATAAAAATCTAAGAAAACCTTTGACGATTGGTCAGAATTTAATTATAAATTAACACAAGCCTATGAAAAATATTTTTTTTTAAATCATTTTCGTTTTTTTAAGTGATTTTTATGCAATTTTTAGTGCCAATTATATAAGTGACATTCATTATTTCTATCACATAAGGTTCTTTCACAAAATAAAGAATTAAAAATTTGACACAAAATGTAATTTTAATATATTTTTGTTTTAATGTTGACCCTTAATATATTCCAGAAATACACAAATATGAAATCTAAAATCATTAAGAAAGTTTTGCAATAGTTTCCAAAAAACTTACAAGTCCTTATAGCAACGTAAACTTGCTGAAGATCATCCCTTTTCAACATCCAGCAATAGTCTGAGAGTATGCATATATTTTATATATAATTAATAATTTATTTGTGATATGACAGTACAAAAACATACAATCGTCAAAGAAAGATCTAGATGAGACCACGAACATAATCAATGATTTCAATATCCCATTCGATAGAAATTGAAAAATACCAAGGTTTATATGGGGTTCGAACTCAGGTCTTTCATGTATTAGACATTGACTTAGATGTGTCGGTTAACAATGAAGACATTGCATTATTAAAACTTGATGAAACCAACGCTCACTTATGGGTCGAAGATATGGACGGTAACAAAAAAGCGTGAACATATATTGAATGTTTTGAACCACAATATTAGAAAAGATAATAATAAAATAAATATATCAAATTGTTTTATTGTTAAATTACATTGAAAATTTAATTTCAAAGAAAAAATCTTATGCTAATAACTAATCACTATCATTCTCTTTCGTTTTGGCTAAGCTTCCAAACACCTTTGCCGGAACAGACTGTTTCTCTATCGGCATTTCTTCCTCTTCGCTTTCTTCAGATTCATTATCAATATCAATCTCATCAGGATTGACGACCTTAGTTGTATCTTTACCTTCCCGATCTTGACCTTGCGTTTCTCCTCTAACAAACATAATGTTGCCGCTCTTAGTTGGTATACTTGAAGTAAGCCCCATCTCTGCTGCCTTCGCTTCCAACATCCTCATTCCATCCTTAGCTCCAGGCGCCAAATCGGCGACTGTGCCATGGCCTTGATTAGCAGAATTCAACATTTGAGCTGACATCATATTGACTTGAGTGTTATAAGTAGCCTGTACGCTACGTTTGATTCTCAACATTTCTCGCATAGTTTCCTCATTACCATGTCTGACTTCAAACTCTTTCCAAGTATCCCAAAATTCTTGCGTGACGCGAGGATCGCACATCTGACTGCAATGTGCGTATATAGCTCTGGATCGGTCAATCTCACCCAGCTTTGTTTCCATCTCGGCAAATCTCTGACACATTTCTCTCGATTGTCCTTCGGGAAGAACTTCAATGGCTTTCTCGTATATTTGTCTCGTTTTCGGTACTCCGTAAATCTCAGCGGCTTTCTTGATATAAATATTGAACATCTCGAACATTTCATTTTGAGGCACTCGACTGGTCGCCCTTTCGTAAACTGCCATCGCATGTCTGGCTAATCCGTGTTCTTCTTCCAATTTAGCGTATAGTAAAAAGAACGATTTAACATACTCCGGCGGACAATTCTCCAAGCATTGTTCGAAGAGATCTCTAGCTCTTTCTAATTTAGAACCACCGTATCTCTTCAAAAATTTAGTTAAATACGTATTCCAGATATCGTAAACATTTGGCCATTTAAATTGTGCGATTCCTTTCTCGTATGCCCTGAACGCTTCTTCAAAATATTTATGTTCTTCTAAAAATAGGCCGTAATTGATAATAATCAACGGGGATGCCAATTTCAAATCGATTATATGATCATAAACAGCTTTGCAAGATTTGTAAGTTCCGAAACTTTCTTCCAAATCAGCATACATGGACCAAACCTTGAGCGATTTATATAGACGCATCTGAACTGAAATAGTATCATCGTGATAATCAACTTTTCTAGTAGGCAACACAGTAGCTCTCTGCATCAGTTTGAGCGCTTCATCGAAATTATCGTGTCGAATCTCCATTTCGGCCCATTCGCACCACACAGAAGCTAAATCGTCTACTTTAGTATAAGGAACTTGTGTAGCTTTTTCAAATACTAATCTTGCATCTTCAATCTGATTGTTTGTCTCGTAAAACTTAGCAAATGATACCCATAAAGTAAAAAGTTTACCGACTGCTTGTTTAGGATCTACAGTTTGCACAGCTTCTGTATAAGTACTGATGATTTCATGCGGCTTTCCTTCGTGTAGCTTAACTCTTTTATGCCACTCTTGTACATTATGCGGATTTTGACGGAGAAGAACAGAATTCAATAGGAGCAATCTCCGTTCCATTAAATATTCAAACCGAGACAACCTCAGTTCTAAATCGATTTGTTCATCTTCGGAAGGATTGGACTTTTTAGCGATTTCTTCCATTTTTTTATTCAAACTTAGCTCTTCGAATTGCGCATAAGCATCAAAAACCTGAGTGAAATCTCGCACCGTAGTCACTGTTTGAATAGCTTCCTCGTATATATCTCTGGCCCGATCGAAAAGACCGCTTCGCACATAGTAATCAGCTAATGAATTCCATAAATGTCCCAATTGATCCGTGTATCTTCTCAGTCCACCTCTTATGATAGCATCGACGTTAAGAGAATAAACCTGATCAGGATTCTTAGAGATGAGTTCGCACAATTCATTCCACAATTGATGATTCGATTTACCGTGTTTAGATTGAAAGCTTTCATTGTCGACAATATTAGCTAGCTTAACCGCCGCATCGTCTAATCTGCCGATCGATATTAAATATTCAATGAATTCTTCGGCGTTTTCTGGACACAATTTCAAATAGCGTCTGAAGACTCGAACGGCCGTTTCGTGAATGTCGTGCTTTTGTAAAAACTGTAAATAATTCGGCCAGATCCTGTGATGCTGCGTTATGGGTAAAGCTCGTAAGGCTTTATCGAATGCTCTACGAGTAGTGGTGATGAGACATTGGTTAGTAAGAAAAACGCAATAATCCATCCATATTCTAGGCATTTTGTGCATGAACACGAGAGATCTTTCAAAAACGTTATTTACTTCGTCATACTCCGGATCTGTGATACATTTGCCTTTAACTTGATTTCTGCGCAACTTCAAATAGCTGTACCATAACTTAAAAGAGCCAGGCAATTCTTTTAATGCACGTTCGTATATTAAATTGATTTGATTATTTGGCGCTGTCTTTTTATGTTCAATATATCGCAGCCAATGTTTTACAGAATATGGATTTCTTAAGATTTCTTCTTCGTATGGAATGTCTTCTTCATCCTGAAATGAACAAATTATGATTTAGAGCTAGATATACGTTTATTGTAAAATTTGTCAGTATTATACTTACGAACATCACATCGACTTGATCAAAGTCGGACGTCGGCATTTTGAAGTTTAAAAGGCGGCTGTCAAACGTATCTTAGGTGATAGGTTATAATGCTCAATATTTTTGGCAATAACAAACATTTTTGTAGCCATATATTATTTATTAAAGTAAGGTTCGTATTTTTCGGGTCAGAATTTTAATACGGTTGTGGTCAGAATTTATAATAAAAGGTCAGAATATAAGCGAGTAAAATAAATATTAGATGCTCAGAATTTATATTCAATGGTCTGAATTATATTTAATGGTCAGAATTTAAATATGGTTGGTCCCCAATTGCAGTAAAGGATGGCACTTCTGAATAATATTTTCTTAATTAGAATTTGAATAAGTGCTTGAATGTCACTTCTGTAAAAAAATGCATACAAATCAGTTATATTTTCATGTTCTAAATAAAACACTAATGAATAAAAAAGTAACTCTAAGAGCAAAAACTAGTGAACTTCAAGATGCAAAAATAATAGTACTTCTCCTAATAATTTGGCTACCTATTGTAATTATGACTAGGCTAATAATAAAATAAAATTCTGACCGAGATTTGATTTTTATTCTGACCATTTAATTTGTTGCCTTAAAATAGTTCATATTAATAATAGCGCATTTTTATAAATACGAATTCGAGTACTGCTGCCGGGGCTCGAACCCGTAACTTCAGAGTTACTAGTCTGAGACGTTACGGACTACGCTTTTCCGTCCTTAATATGTAGAGAAGTTAAAGCAGACTCATTTCTTATCCTCTCTTTAATGGTACAAAGTTATAATTAATAAGGTTTAGGGGTGGTGTTGGTGACGGGTGGCAATGAGACACAGATTGAGCCGCTGCAGTAGTATATTTAAGGTTACAGTGATTACATTACAAAAATGGGGCGACGGCACGCGTCCGAACCCTTACAAGCTTGCCGGTCGAGAGAGCGAGAACCGTCACACAATGCCACTTCTGCGCCGACCAGTTTTGGCCATAACAAATCTATATTGGCCCCCATAAAGGTATATACAATTATGTGAAATATACAATGAAATATCAAGTTCAGAAAATATATCTAAATATTTTTTTCATATTTCTTGTTATCCAACAGTGGCCAAAACTATTATATATTCTATTTACAAAATTAGGTAGAGGTAAAGTAAACATTTATTTATTAAATATAATATAGCAAAGTTTACTGAAACGCACAGTGTAAAGATTATTGTTATTTTTTTCAAGTATGCATTCTTTTAGCCGAACAACGCAATTTTATAAATTAACATATCACACACAACTGAATCTTGTCCACTTGCTGCAGTTTTATATTTTAGACGCTTTCATGTAAACGAACAACAAAATACTTTAAAATAAGAACATGTTTCAATAAACAGTATTTTTATTTATTTGTCTATTTTTAATCAGTGTAATGTCATCACCAGCATTTAATATATTATATAATTTGTTTAATCAGCTTTTATCAGTTTTTTAGTGTTTGCTGATTTTTTAACGATAAGAACTAATCATTTGATTTACTGATATGGTTGATAATTAATCTGCCAAGACCACAATTTATCTATTTATGACAGCGCAGTTTGAAGTCACTTTGACGTTTCGCCATGTATCCGAGAAGACAAGTTTTACTACTTTCATCATCAGCACCTTATGGTTATACTTACTTGCAATATGCCAAAACTGACATAGAAGACTTATTAAATCGGTATTTATAAAATTGCATTTAATCTTTGCTAGTTATTAAAAAAACTTTATTTAAATAGGAACAATGTCAAAGAAATTCTTTTCATCCCTTACGCATTGCGAGACCATGATGGCTATACCAAAAAACTTAACGATGTTCTGGAGAAATGGAATTTCACAGTTCGTGGAATTCATACACTCGAGAATGCAAATTCGGCTGTGAAATCAGCACAGGCGATCTTCGTCGGCGGAGGAAACACATTTCAACTTTTAAAAGGCTTGTACGACAACGATTTAGTTGAACTTATAAGGAAAAGAGTTTTGGAAGATGGTGTCCCTTACATAGGTAGCAGTGCTGGTACAAATGTTGCAACACGAAACATTTGCACAACAAATGATATGCCCATTGTTTATCCACCAAGTTTTGATGCTTTGAAATTAGTGCCTTTTAATATAAATCCTCATTATTTGGATCCGATTCCTAATGATGAACATCAAGGAGAGACTCGTGAAGAGAGAATTATGCAATATTTGGAGCATCCGGATAATGATCTTGTGTTGGGTTTAAGAGAAGGCGCTACCCTTCAAGTAGACGGTGATAAAGCTACACTGAAAGGCGTCGCCACAGCTAAGCTATTTACTTCGTAAGCATTTTATAAATTATTTATTAACAATATCAAATTAAAAATTTGTATGTTTTTATAGGAAGGGAGACCCTAAAGAATTTGGAATAGGAGATGATTTATCATTCTTATTGAAAGGATCATAGTAAATTAAACATATATTAAATAATTATGATTTTATTCTAACTATAGATATTAGATAATGTAAACAAAGTAAATAAATGTATAAAATATAATTATGTTCCATATATACACACTATTCATATCTTATTGTTTCATGCATGTTATATAATATTAAGTTCACTATCAAAACAAATAAATTTTAAATCAAAATCTAAATCATTGTTTTATATGGGGTATATCAAAACCATAAATAAAAAATATTCTACCATACATTGTAAAATATATTAAATGGAGTAGATATTAAATATTATAACTACTGAAATACAACATATTCTATTACATTGATAGAAAAGTGACATAACTAAAAATAATACATCATAATGGTGAAGAAAGTATTTATTTTTACAATTTTAGTTGCAGTCTTAAAGTAAGAGATATTGAACATTTGTTTTTTTATTGGCAACTGGAAAAAATACATGCATGCTACCTTTTAAAAAAAATCTAATCGAATATCTCAAAAATACTGGTTTGACATTTTTCTATCAATGGAGCGATTTCTTATATTATTGTATAATATAAACATCAAATTAATTTTAAGATCTTATAAATGGGAAAGAATTTAATTATTTTGTATGTTCTCAATTGATAAATTCATGAATACTTCACCTACAATATTAACATCAATATTATAAACGCGTAGATTTACAATAAGTACTTATGTATATATTCGATAATATAAAATAGTGTTATATTATTCCATATTTGATTAATTGGTGACTTAAGCTTGTTCTGAAACACTCAACTAGATAGTACCTTTTATTTTATTAAGAAATCACTATTGTTCAAAGTAAAGTTTAAAAAATTACACCATTCACAAAAAAGTTAATTTACTGTCAGGCAGTCTTCTGCATCAATTTTTGCGCCATGGCAAAAAGATGCGGCTCTGGAGGATGAATCTCATGGCCGCCTTCGTTGATAGGAACATTGCACAAATGTCGGCGCAAAGCGAGATCCTGACGTGCGCAAAGTGCTTTTGTAAATCCATTTTCGGTTCCAAATAAAGCAGTTCTTTGACGTTTCCTTTTTTCGATTGCAACCTATTTAACAATTTAAAAAGTAAATTATAACAACGGAATAAATAATATAAAAATATATATTAAGTAAAGCCATAAAAATTTGAAATGTCTTTAAGACAACACTTATGTTAGTTTGATGAATAATTTAAAATAGTGCTCTCTTGTCCTGTAAATTGGCAGCAACATTACATAAAAGTACAAATAATATTTAATATTCCTGCCAGGCACTTTTGCATCGCTTTGGAGTGGAAGGTGATGGTGTAGGAGGTTTCAATTATTTATTTAGAGAACCCGGAAACGAAAAATAATTAACGATAAAATAGAAATGTCAAAGACGATAATAGCGTTGTTGTCCATAATGGATTTAACTTATAGTATAATATAGATAAAGTGGCTTTAAGCAACAAAATAAAGATCTGTCATACAATAAAAGGTTAGTCTCAACAATGAATAAAGAGATAATGTGGAGCACCCAGTATTGCACAATAACCACAAACTTTAGTCATTAATAATCACTCATTACCCTAAAAATTCAAACCTTTGTAAGAAACGAGACATACGGGAGACAATACCTTTAGACTTCACGATAAAAGCGCTATCTCTGATGGACATCAACATTTTCAAAGACGAACAATGTATAAGTTAATGAAATTAGTTATTCGATTTAAGAGATGATTGATGCTAGTTGCAACTTGCCTATTTTACTCAATCGACAAGATAATTTGATTTTACTCAATCACAGAAAAACTGCACAAAAAAAATTTGGATCCACTAAAACTATGCAATGGATTGCAGTCAGTTGTAAAGACATTGATGAAACCATCATAATTCGCAAATTAACCCTTTGAATAGTGAGTTAATTTATACACTTTTGTTAATTTGTTAGTATACACTTGGGAGTGAGTTAATTTTAAGTATTATTCTATAATTATTTATTTATTACTATTTTATATGGCATTTATAGTTATTAATAGAAAAAAATCAGTGATTCTCGACGTTTTATTGCTTTGATTTATTTTACTACTGTTTTGTATTAGTATGTTTTAATAATTTATTTTAACATTTTACTATTAATAAATTTCGTTAATTTATTATAGATATTTATAATATATTATTCGGCTATTGTGTTTTTTTAAATTTCAACACAAAGGCTTTCAATATGTTTTGTTATATTAATTTATTTCATACTCTTGAATTTATTGGTTTAATACAGATATTTCTATAAATTTAAATTTAAAAATAATAAATAATTATAATGCTTTATATTTATTATTTCTTCAGTTATATATGTAAATATAATTATCTAGGGTACCTCAAAACAGTGATAGATCGACCACCGTACGTGTACGGCGATACTCCTCAAAGGGTTATAAAGCGGCAATGTATTTATTTACTCCCAGAATCTCATTGATCCTTTCTTTCTGCTTTCATATAGACAACATTTAAGTTACAATTGTTAAGAGATATTATATAACTAAGGACAAACAAGGCCGGGTGTGAAAGCTAGTATTCATATAAGCAAAATTTACCTGTACTGATGCAATCGGATGAGACAATTTAAATGTGTTTTCGACATGGTTCGATACATCAGGTTTCTTGTCTTCTTTGAATATCTCGTTAATCATATTTTCGCCAGCCATGTAGAGTGAGACACCGATGCGCGCCAATACTTTACGCGGCTGCCAGTAATCCCTGGCGCTAGTTTTTTTCACGCTCTCGTCATTGTTTTCTCCGTCGGTTTCTTTCTTCCGGCGAACTTCAGCCACGAGGCTAGCCCAATCGACGCCCAGTGCATCGCCTAAGCCTATATCAAACTACCATTAATCACTGTTGATTATTAAAAAAGCAAAATATAAAGACAAAAGCAACCTTTAGCTCGTTGATCCTCTTCAAGTTCGCCGTCAGATATTTCTTCAAAATCTAAATCCAAACCATCTTCTCCATCATGCTGCTCTATATTGTGTTCAGTTTTGATATCAGAACTCGCATTATTTTCCTACATAATAAATAAATTATTATTGGGTAATTAGTAGAGTTAGCTCGGAGAATCATTAGGTCCAGTTGCAAAGGCTGTGCATTTTCGTCAATATTTTAAATTTGTACTTCACTTATAAACAGGAAATAAAATAATATTTTAAATATCTTAGAAATCAGTAGCATAGCTAGAAAGAAATATGTCTAATTATTTTTTTGAATAAAATTATTTTATAAATACACTAATCCTCCCTTTGCATTTTGCCGTCTTTGTATGTTTGGACTTGTTCGTATTGTTCATTGTGAATAGCTATTTATTACAAATAAAAAAATGTTTTTCTTTTTAAAAAGACTAAGAGAGGCTTAGTATATTTACACACTTTGAACCATCTCCGTTATATTGATAATAATATACATATTTAAAAATACCTTTGGAGCTGATACATTTATTTCTGGTTTTTGTATAGGTGCTTCTGATTTAGCCTTTGTTCCGATTTTTGAAGGTGCACTTTCAATCATCTAAAAATATTTACATCATCAAAATAATCATTGAATATTAGAGGGTATTAAGACATTTTTAGTATGTCGTGATTTGTATTAAAAAACGAGGTACCTGAAAGTTTTCAGAATTCAAATCTGCAGGGTAAACTGGACGTAGTTTTTTATTAAGTGAAAATTACTGTTAGCGAAGAAGTTAAGAGAATTTTCAGATTATGAAAAAAATATTGAAAGTTTGTCAGGTTTTAGTGGACCAATGCAAGTGTGAACAATCTGTTTACGGCTAAAAATAAAGTGGCAAATGTGTCCCAAACTTGCTCCTTGTGAGTTTTTATGTATATGAAACGGCAAAGGAATTTTTGCTGATGTTAACGAGACAGTCGTTTTGGTCTAATCATTTTTAAGATTCAGAGGATACAAATACACACACAATAAACACAGCCCAGTGTAAATGCGTCAGTTCATTCTTTAATCGAATAACCGATTACAAAGCAGAAACGTTGAACACTGTATGTGTTCGCTTACTGTTAAAAGTAAGACTATTAAATTAAGTCACATGGGAAATATTTTAAAGAAAAGTAAACCGTTACCTGTAAATAGAGCATTAATATTTAAAAATGAAATCTGGAAACTTTCGGATACTGAGTTAATTAATTTTAACAATAATGAACCCATAAATAGAAAATTTAGATCATTCAAAATTGAGAAAGAGTAAAATAAAAATCATCTACATAACAGCAAAATTAATAGGTTTTTATTTTTCTTGCATTCGGAAGATTAGCGCAATCAGTGATTTCATTATAATCATGCAATTTAAATTTATACAGACACATGCAGTTAGCAATTAGGCAAGATTAGTCATCACAGCTTACAGGTTCATAGTCGGGCTTGAATGGTTGAAGATCGATCATTCCGTAAGGATCGATAGAATCGGAATTATCGGGCGGATCCGACGCCACCGCGGCCGATTGTGTTACTTCGGATATTTCCTGCACCAAATTAGTCAAGAGGCAAACATATTAGTCACGTGAGTGTTAAGCCGTTTAACTTCATTCGGTCCCATGTTATACATGTTAGAACACAATAAGGAAAATAAGTATTTTTATAAACTACTCACGTCGTCCCTATTGAGTATTTCGTCGGCGTCATCGCTGATTTCGCTCAAGTCGTCAGGTATTGGAGGATTATCTGTGTCGCCCGAAGAGTGAGCCGTTTGGCTTCTTTCAGAATGGGACACAGAGGCTTGAACGTTCCCGGTGGATACTTTCTTAACTTCGGGCACTTCAAGCGAAGTATCTCGGCTTCTTTTCGACGAAGGCAAAGAATGTGAATGTCCACTTTGTTCAGCTCGTCCGTGATCTCGTCCTCTATAACTTCCTTCTTCTATGAATACATAAATTAATTAAAAAAAAATATATTATAATGTATGTCCAATTTGGCAACATGTAATACTTCTTGAGTTTTTACTGCTAGATGATAACGTTTGACGATGACCTTGCCAAGGTCCTTCTATTTCTCTCTCCTTGTCTGCCCACTCAATACCCTAATTGTAATGAATAAATAATAATTAAATTTATAATAATTAATGCTAATGAGAGCAGAATTAAAATACCTTATGTTGAGATTCACGATGGGGCCAATGACGATCTTGTCTATTCCATTCGGAATGGTATTCATCTGGATCCCAGTCTTTATGTGCCATTTGAGCATGATGTATATATTGTCTTTCAGGATCGAGTGAAGTTTCTCTACCATCCCACGATAAATCATCTCGCCTGACACATTCACGATTTCTTCTATCATCTATAAAACCTGACCAGTAAATTTAAAACATAGATTCATACCAAAAAAATATAACGAATTCGTAAAGTATAAACCTCGATCTATATTGTGATGGTCTTCCAGATGTTCGTTATAAACTCTATCGTCTGGATCTAAATATCCCCGACTATGAGAGCCTTGCAAATCATACGGCGAATCGTAGTGGTCTCTTTCGTGACCTGTGATAGGATACATTCCAGGCGATCTGTCTACTCTTTCCCTCTCGAGGCTTACCATATCTTCATATCCCTCGCCGGGTCTTTCATAGCTTCTATCCAAAGAACGGTCATAAGAATGCTCCAAACTATGACCATACTCGCTCCTATCCGTCCGGTCCACGCTGCCTCTCCTGTCGCTCTGTCTTTTAGGTAAACGATCTCGATCTCTATCGGCCGATCTTTCAGTTTTTCTCGAGCTACGTTCGGAATGAGCGTCGGTTCTATCTCTATTGGAAGAAATGGCTCTTTCTAACCCTAAGCTTTTATTGGTAGCCGCGAGAGCAGCGAGCCTCTCTTCGGGTCTTGGAAGGAGTCGCTCAACAGGTTTATCCGGACCGGGTTTTTCTAGACCTTTATTAAGACCGCGATCTCTGTCTCGCCCTCTAGTACTTCTTTTACCTTCTTGGTCTCGCTTCGCCTGTTCTTTCAATCTTTCTCGTTCTCTCTGACGCTCTTGACATCTAGCGAGCGCTTCTTCCCTTTCCTTCTCGCGTTGCGCTTCCCTATCCAATCTCTGCTGCTCTCTTTCCTTGCGATCTCTATCGTGTCTGTCTTTGTCGTCGTGCTTATCTTTACGACGTTCCACAGATCGATCTTTATCTTTCTTTTTGTCATCTTTCTTATCGTCCCTCGAAGAAGCGCGGCTTCTGCGCTTATCACCACCTTCTTGGCGATTTCGGATCTTCGACGGAGATCCCCTGCTTTTGGGACTTTCTTTTCTGCGAGGATCTCTGGGAGGATGAGAATCGTGACGTCTGAGGGGAGATCTGGATCGAGGTTTAGCTCTGGGCGATTTGCTCCTTCTTCTTTCCTTTTCCCTTTCTCTCTCTCGTTCGCGATCTCGATCTCTGTCTTTGTCTCGTTCCCGGTCCTTATCTTTGGTCCTGTCTTTGTCTTTATCACGGTCTTTAGAAACGCACGGAGAAGCACTGCCGTTTTTGTCTTTTCTAGGTGATTTCGACCTCGACCTTCTTTTAGTAGGTAAGGCGTAAACTTTTGGAATGCTTTTGTTGCTTATCGGCGGGGTTCCGCCGGACTTTTTGACCGGCGATAAAGACTTTTTGTCGGTCGTCTTAGGTAGAACCTTTTTTTTAACGGTAGTTAAGTCGCGTTTTTTGAGCAACTTGTCATCTTTTTTCACGATAGTTTTCTTAAGAGGGCCAGACTTATCTCTTTTTATAATTTCCTTAGTGACTTTCTTTTTAGCAACTCGATCGGAACCGGAAGAAGAACTGGAGTTACGCTTGCTCTTTATTTTTCTCAGTCTTTTCAGGTTTTCTCTGAAAGTTCAAAACGAAACACATATTAGGTTATACATAAAGAAGGATTCAAGGAGGTGGCAATGTGGGGCCAATGCGAGATTGGTTCAGCGCGTTCCAGGAACACGGCCCCGCATTTAAAAAGTCCTGATATTCACGACAACTTCTTAAAAGGTCGCTTTAGGCGGTTGAATAATGCGAAATAAAATAAAGGTTTCGTCATTAAAGCTGGGAATTCTTCATTCCTACTACAGTCAGAAATTTCTGCTACCTGTATTGCATTAAGCGAACTTAGTACAAAATTACCGATCATAGCCCGTACATTGTAATTTATTTTAAGTGAAAAGTTTTCATTTCTTCATTGGGTGATGTGTAAAACTGGCTGTTTCGCGAGAACTTTGGGCAATACATTGATAATGAAATGCATTGATTTTGTTTGTTATCACGGCACCATCTTTAAATTTAAGAGTTGCGAAACGTTCATTTGGTGTTCAAACTTAAACCTAATCTAAACGAATATAATAATGGTATAATGGTAAATTTGTTTAGATTAGATTTGGGTTTGAACAGCAAATAGACGTTTCGCAACCTGCAAATTTAAGCGTGACGCCTTGATATTAAATAAGTACCAAAATTTGGATTGAATAAAATAATTATTAAGTTAGTTTTTTGGTACTTGAAAAAACATTTATTTATTTATATATAATTATAAATCATATTTTTTAGGTAGATTCGTTGCATTTATTTATGGGGGTGTTCATGTTCTGAATAACGCTCACTCGTTGCCACTTATTGAAGACGCAGATACAAGCGATTGAAAAAACGGCAATAGAACTAAGGAACTTACTACGAGCGAGTTTGGGGAAGATATTATAGACATAGACGAGCTGATTGATATTGAAGATACGAGTATGTATAGAACTGATCGAACAGTAAATTTAACAGTTCAACATGAACTTTCCTAAAAATGAAAATAAGTTTTTCTCGAACATATTTTATGAGAATATTAATGGATAGAGAATAACACGTAAGATATACTCGTACAGCTTTGCTTGCAAATTATTTTCTATAAATGATGTTTCATTAGGGTCAAAAGGCAATATTTATATTATTTTTTGTTTTTATGTAAAAATGCTTTGAATTATATTGATGTACTGCGTGCGGTAAATGTGAATATAATTTTAACTGGCTTTCAGTGAATATATATATTTTGAAACTGAAAAATATTCGAGGCTATTTGATTCAACGTCACATTTGATTATACATTTATATACGTTTACTTTTAATGACAATTATTTGTTAGCATGTTGTAATTTAATTAATTCAAGCATTAATCTTTAAACAATTTAATGTCCATTAATGGATAATTTACTATTAATTATGATCACAAAGTAGCCCTAATTATTGCTTTTCAAATACATGTTTATGTTTTTTTTAAAAGCAATAATGAGAGTGTGAGTACCTTCCAGACGAGGAAGAAGAGCTGCTGCCGCCCGAAGTGGAGGAAGACGCGCTGGTGGAGCTGGAGCTGCGCGACGAAGACGAGCTGGAAGCTGGCTTCTTCTTTCTGTCGTCTTTGCGGCGGTCCTTGACGGACTCCATTTTCAATTGTATCTCGAGGGCGCGCTGCAGTTGGCGACGACGCTTCTCGAGCACGTCAGCGTCGACGTACTCCAAGTCGCGCCCGTCCCAGCGATCCCAGTCGGCCGCCTCGGGGCTGCGGCGAACGACGACGGTCGAGTGCAGACGACTCTTGTCATCCTTCGCGGCCTCCTCGTCGCCGTCGTCGTCGGGGACCAGCTGCTTGGAAACGGAAGGAGACGGAGCGTCAGGGGGGGCGGCGGCGGCGGCGACGGCCGCAGAGCCCTCGGTCGCCGCCCCCTTCTTGGCGGCCTTCTTCGTTCCCAGACGGTCGAAAACGCTCGGACGCGCCGACAGCTCCTTGCTCTTCGGCAGCTCGACCGTGATCTTGCGCTTCGCCTGCTTGGACATTCGCGACTCAGCGACCACTCAGCGTCGCCATTCCGCACCCCCCGCACCCTTCGCACCCCTCGACAGCTGTCACTTTTACGCAGGTTGCAGGTTATGACACGGTCTGTCGAAAAGACACTACAGGTTTACCAACGTATTCGCATATTGTTGTTTTTTATTTTTTCTAGGTACTAATGCGAAATATATCGGCTATTACATATTGGGCTGTGGCATATATTCCCCCCCTTTATTAGTGTTTTTATGAGACATATATTCCTCACACTTTTTTAAAATATCAAAGGACATTCAAAATAAAAAAGTATTTATGTTCGATATTATTTTTCGTAAAAACAGGCACTGAATTGATATATTTAAGAAAATATTTTCAGGATAGATTCAAGACTGTTTTTTTAGATTTTGTTTGAGGGATAACCCAAGAATATCAAGCTTAGAGTCAGGGACGTCATTTCAGCTCTTTACAGGGGAGTGTGGGGAGGGGAGGAGGGAAAAAGTTAGCCAGTTAGTAGTCGTTTTTTTATTTCATTAGGATGCATAATATTATATCTCAATAAATGACATTCATTTTTTAAACAAATTTTAGGGAGGGGAAAAGCCACCATCTACCCTCCCCCTCTCCCTAAATGACACCCCTGCATAATGCTTATTGTTTAACTGACACCTAAAATATATGATCTAAAAACTCACAATTCGCACAATAACGAAAATCAAAACCAAAAATATATATAAACATCATGTCACATTTTTTCTGTGACCCATGAATAATTGTAAAAAGTCATTATTTAGTAAATATAGGAATGGAAATACAGTATTTGGAAACTCAAACTCATAAAATATTTATAATATTAAATCGGCATCGAAGTATGCCATGGTACTAGAAATATTAGGTCAGAGTTCGAAGAAGATTCTGCATGCTAACATAAAACTGTCTTAAAAAAATATGTTGACGCTGCACAACTCAAATGTATGGCATTGGGACGTGATATGAAAGAATGGCGATAACGACGAAATATATACATTTCTCGCAGTTGCTTTCTTCATGGCGAATTAATTGTTTATTTAAGATATTTATATCGTTGGTACTTTGACAGACGGATGGTGTCGTGTAACAGTTAGACACAGATTGGGCCGCTACAATAGTATTTTATCAAAATTTATAATATTTATATGTTGTACTGTATGCTAGGATTGGAGAATGAGGGACCGTCTTATATCAAAATCCCGTCCAGTTCCGCCAAAAAATGTGTTGCCCTCCACTGCCATCACGTCACTGTTACAGTGCCGCCTAGTTTTGGCCATAACGAATAAATAAATCGACCCCCCACAATGCCATATAAATTTATTTTTATTTTTGCCAACTATAATTTCGATAGTAAAATGTCTCATTTTTACACAAAAAAGCAGCGTGGCCTGTGGTGGATTCCTTGCCTAAATTAATAAAAAAGATTAAGATAAAAAATTATGGATTATATTATCTTGAAGAATTCTAGCGCCTGTTTTTTTCAGCACTCAAGTCACGCAGAGTGTTTTCTTGGCCATTTTAAGTTTTCGAAAATTTGTCGAAACAGTAATAGTGGTAATATGTGGTACTCACGTGTCAGCAAATAGCAGTACTATCAAGCATGGTCTTGATTTTATTCACATCTGTAGTGATCTTTGACATAAAAAATTCTCTCTCTAAATTGACGAAATCCATGTGAAGAAATTTTTCAAATAAAAACAAAATTCTCATGTTTATTTGTGTATTATTACTACGATTTTTTTTTCATTTTTCTGTAAAACTGATATTTAGCTACTTTTCTCAAATGTGAAAATTAATTTGCACGTTCAGCTGTTCAATTATTATATAAAAACGTTTAGACAAATTTCACACCAGGCAATATTCAAAGGTAGAGCTAATTATTATATTGTAAAACTATAGCCCACTGACGAGTGATGTCGCCCTTTTATGCATTCATCACGTTTCATATTTGGTTTTCAAATTTTATTTTAACAAATTACTTTAAAATTTCAGACGCTGCCTTCATCTTCATCAACTGCTCCTTATAAAAGTAAGAACTTTTTATTAAACTACCTTTACATATATATTAAGTCGCTACAATACAAGTAAAACTCGAAATTAATTGTTTACAACTAAAGATTCACCTTGCTATCGCTTTTAATTTTGGATCGATGTCTTACAATCAAAAGTATAATGCAAAATGTACAATGCAAAATGTTTAACCTTACATAGCGTTGCCAATAATGCTTATCCAAACAGAGAACGGATTTCGTGATAAGGAAATAGATTATTTGAAAACATATTATATAATTTTGATAAATAGTAAAAATGTTTCTGTTAAGAAATTATCAATATTTATATAATTTTATAGTGGTTATTAGGGATATATTGTAGTAAAATTTCAAACAGCAAAAATTCTGATTATATAGTATGTATGAATCAATATATATATATTATATTTATTATATATATAATATATATGTATATAACAAATAATATCTGTATAAAACATATGTTAATATGATTTTTATTTAAAAATTTCATGTTTAAAAAATATTTTAAAATTATAAAGATATATTTAAGGACAGAAGGATAAAATA